>NC_142575.1:27522500-27712500 GCF_041283825.1 Pyrus communis
CCTGGAAGTTTATATCTTAAGGCATACAGATATGTGGATTGGGCTGGTGATCCCAATGATAGAAGGTCTACAACTGGTTTTGTGGTGTTTCTTGGTTCCAATCTCATCTCTTGAAGTTCTAAGAAGTAACATACATTTAGTCTTTCTTCAACTGAAGTAGAATATAGAGCCATGGCCAGTACTACTGTTGAGATTATTTGGATACAACAGTTGCTTAAAGACTTGCATATTCCTAGTTATGTTCCTCCTATATTACATTGTGACAATATCTCAGCTATGGCATTGGCAACTAATCTAGTTCTTCACTCCAAAGCTAAGCATATTGAAGTGGATTGTCACTTTGTTAAAGAACGTTTCCAACAAGGTGTTATTTCACTTCAGTTTGTGTCCTCTACTGATCAGTATGCAGATATCCTTACCAAAGGTTTATGTTCTCCTTCTTTCAGCCATCATTGTTCCAATCTTATGCATGGGGCTTCCCAACATAAGATTAAGGGGGAATGTTAGAATATAAAGGATATTTGTATTGTGTTGTTTGAGTTATGTAGAGGATGCCACTTGTATTGTTATTAGTGGCTGCTGAGGTTTGTCTCAAGGTTGTTATGAGCTGTATGAGTAGAAATTGTGAGAATGCCTTATAATAGTTAACTTAACAGAAATAGAAAGATTCAGTTGCAATATTCTCTTTCTCTCTTTAAACCTCTTCGATATATCTCTCTCTCTATTTCCATAGCTTAATTTCTTCATTTCTAGCAATGTTGACACTCTGGTGTGCAGGTAAGAGAAAGAGAGATAGTGTGGTGTGAAAGGGTAAAGCTAGAGACGCTAAATTAGTAGATAAAATTTTATAAACTAAATAACATGGAAATTGATAAGTAGATTATAACTTAGGCGTTGATAAATGTGTTCATTCCTATTGTGAACAGATAATTTAGTATACAAATTTTATCTATAAATTTATATTCCCTAGCATTGCCCAATGTGGAAATACATGACTCGTTGATTGCAAAAGGAAAAATGAAGGGAGACGGAGTGGGGAAAAGGATTAGGAAAACTGGACCATTAAATACGTGACACATTCAGAACCTTTAGATTATTTTGAACGGTTTAGATTTAAAAGTTACTTATATTTTCGCAAGGTGAAAAACATTTGCAAAGAGGACTCCTTATCTTTTCAATACTGCCCCTTGTTTTGTCAATTGCCAGCAGAACGGCGTCGAACTGATCTTTTAACCTATCTCTCTGGCATCCTCGACGTCCCTCCATCATTCTTCTCTTGATATGAAATAAACAAAGTGGAATGAGTTTGGATCATCTCCCATTTATTAAGAAGAACCAAGGACGTACGACGTGGATTTGCATTTTTCTTTTCATCTTTCTAGTATCTTCGGGTCATAGTGGGAACGATTGATGAAGATACGACAGGAGGAGCCCAGAGACGACAAAATCTTCAGCATTTCATTTGATTTATATCTAATGTCTTCAAATTTTCCTTTGAGCTTCAACTTGTGAATTACAAATTCACAATTAGTCTGGTCCTGCTACAAATAAAGAGCTTTTTTCAGAGAAAAATACATAGTATTGATACTATTCAAGCTCAGATCAGGTGTGAAATGTACACTACTCTTGATCCATGAGTTATGTGTGTTCCGCCTCATAAGATGGCCTATCAGGTGATCATTTGAATGCAGTGAGGATGATGTGTCTCTTGACTTGCATAACCACGAGCCCAAGGAAGCTATACGTCTTCTAAGATCTCAGTTAACCTATCTCTCTGGCATCCCAGGTAGGTCATCATGACCCTCCATCATTTTTTCTTGAAATGAAATTAACAGTATGGAATGACTTTGGATCTCCCATTTATTAAGAAGAATCAAGGACAACATGAATTTGCATTTTTTTCAGCTTTCAAGTATCTTCGGGTCATAGTGGGATCGAATGATGAAGATACAACAGGAGGGGCCCGGAGACGACTGGTATGACTTTATCATCAAGCTCATGTTGCAAATTTTTCAGCATTTCATTTGATTTATACGTAGTGTGTTCAAATTTTCATTTGAGCTTCAACTTCAAACTTACAAATGCACAATTTAGTCTGGTTCTGCTGTTAATGAAAGTTAGTATCAGAAAATCTTATCACGTGGTGAAATCGCTATCGTAATTTTCAAGTAGGTTTTCCATTTCATCCTTGTACACAAATACAATTGATTGAAATTGGTCACAATAATATAACTGTTTTTTCTTTAGTTGGTATGGAAAAGAGCACATATATCATAAAACAGATCGCTTAACACGTTGTGCTTCTTTTTTCTTCATGCACTATGACTCCATATGCTTTATGAAAACTTAAATTTCACATATCTTTTGTAAATTTTGTTTTGCAGATTGTGAAGCAACTGGAGAAGGAATCGATCAAATGGACGGAGGAGGAGAACGGGAGGACAATATCGATCCGAGTGGATGAAATTGACCCGAAAAGCTTGAGCTTCTCAAAAAAAATGAGTGAAAGAAACAAGAGCTCAATTTGAGCAGAGCAGAAGTGGAACTTAAAGAAGAGGCCATGCATTGGTAAATGCTGGTTTTGTTAGGGATGCTGTCCATTTGGGGTCTGAGATGAACTTTTCTTTTGTGGGAAATTTATGTTACAAGATTTTAGAGAGATGAAATTCAAGCAACACATCCGCTATTTACGTATAGAAAAAGAGGGGTGTTTTAATTTGAACCTAAAAAATTCTTGAGTAATTTTTTTCAACGATCTAAATTGTCCAAAATTTAGTACATCTTTCATAGATTATCATTGCTAAAAAAAAAAAAAAAAAATAGACAAATCCAAAACCGTTCATGTTGAGAATAAATTTCACATTTATGGAAGGAGGGATCTTACATGGACTTACAAGAAGTTAGGCTACTCTTTGTATTGCCAATTGGTTATGGTGAAACCCCAACTTTTTTTATGGTATCAAAGCAGGTTATTTCACGTGTGAAGTCTAATGGCCACACATGCTCCATGTCATCCAATTTGGGTTGCCTATGCGTAGACTTGAAATTCTTTACTTGTGAGAAGATGTGTTGAGAATTAGTTCCACACTAATGGAATGAAGGATGGTACTAAATACAGAACTATAGATGTGAATCATGCGATTCGTAAACAACATTACATTTTCAAATTAAACAGGTATGATAAATCATTTTTTTCTTTTAACCCAGGAAGGAGGGAAAGAACAATCGAACTAGCATATCAAGCATAAAGTGTCATATCCTAGTTCGATTGTCTTTCCCAATTTTTAATGTAAAAATGTTCCCAATTTTTTTTTATGTAAAATGTTCTTCTTTTTTTAAAGTAAAATTTATTCACCTGTTTTATCTATAATGTACTCATATTTAAAAATAAAAATAAAACATGTTTAAACTCAACTTTGAGGGGCGCTTCAGTTTGGAAAGCTTTGTGGAAGGCTAATATCCTAGGCAAAATTCTTTTGTGCGTTTGGAGGGCGTGCAGAGACATTTTGCCCACTCGTGCTAATTTGGTAACCAAGGGAGTTATGGTGGATAATCTATGTTTATTTTGTAGTTCCTCTTTGGAGTCGGCGCTAGACGTTTTCACTGTTTGTCTATTTGCTCGTGCGGTGTATGATGCCTCTCATCTAAATTTCAGATTCAGTCTTCCGCCGTCTGCTTCTTTCTGTGACTGGTTATCACTTTGTGTGGATCAGGTTTCTACAAATCAGTTTGCTTTGCTGCTTATGTGTATTCTGTTGAAAATCAATGTCAAAGTTAGGCAAGGAAAGTTAGTCAATGTTAGGTATGGTTGAATAAAAATTATTAGGTGCAATTAATGTGTTTTGTGTGGTAATAAATAATCTTAGTTTAATCATTTGGTTTGCTATAAATACCTAAGTTCTCAAGCATTGTAAATCATTCAAAGAAAAACAAAGCCTAGAGCTAAAGAAGAAAAGCTTTGCTAATTAGTTTGTTTTGTGAGCTTTCTTTAAGTGTGTGCTCTATTTTATTCTTCTTGGGATCATTAGAGTTATCTTGGATACTCTTCTTATTCAACAATTGGTATCAGAGCCAAGTCGGTCAGGGATCGTTCTTGGTAGAGCATTGGTTGTAAAGTCTCTTGAAATTCCGAGTATGCTCTGTGGTTGCAGTTTTGACTGATCTTCCACATCAGAAAAGGTTTCTTGAGATTATTGCTGGGGTTATCACAAACCCTGAGAGGGAGCTTCTTTGTGTCGAGAGTAGTGTATTACTCTGCACGGTAGTCACTCAAGCTTGTTCGGTGTAGTCAAAGTCTTGCCGATACGATGGGTGATCTTCAAGTTGTTGGAGGAATCAAGAAGCTCAACAACCAAAACTATAACACGTGGGCAACGTGTATAGAGTCTTACCTTCAAGGTCAAGACTTGTGGGAGGTTGTCGGTGGTAGTGAAGTTACACAACCGGCAGCGGAAGATGCTAACGGCGTCTTGCGAAAGTGGAAAATTAAAGCAGGCAAAACGATGTTTGCTTTAAAGACCACAATTGAAGAAGAAATGTTGGAGCACATTCGGGATGCCAAAACGCCAAAGGAAGCATGGGACACTTTTGTTACACTCTTTTCGAAGAGGAACGATACAAAATTGCAACTTCTTGAGAATGAGCTGCTATCGATGGTACAACGCGACATGACGATTGCCCAGTACTTTCACAAGGTGAAGTCGATATGCCGCGAAATTTCAGAATTAGATCCAACAGCTCCTATTGGGGAAACCAGGATGAAGAGAATAATTATCCATGGTTTGAGACTCGAATATCGAGGGTTCATTGCCGCTATACAAGGATGGCCGACCCAACCATCACTTGTTGAGTTCGAGAATTTGCTTGCCGATCAAGAAGCTTTGGCAAAGCAAATGGGAGGGGTTTCGTTAAAAGGTGAGGAGGAAGCACTCTACACCACAAGTAAGGGCAGCTTTAAGCAGCGTGCTGGTGGTGGATCTAAAAGAAATGGTGACAAGGAAAAAGGTCATCAAGGAGGTGGGAGTTCTCGGCCAGGGGGAGCTCCGAAGTATCACGGCAACCGTGGTCAGTCCCAGAATAATAAAAGATTTGAGGGCAAGTGTTACAATTGTCGAAAGAATGGCCACATGGCGAATGATTGTTGGTTCAAAAAGCCAGTAGAAAGTAATGTTGCCAACTCAGAGAAGAAAAGTGAAGATGATTGGAATGCCATAGCATATCTAGCTATGGATGAAGAATGGGATGCTGAAGCATCTTCTTGGTGGTGCTCAGAAAAGGAGGCGTTGCCTGATTCAAGAGAGATAGAAGATAAGTTGCAGCAAAAGATAGGGGAGCAAATTGTTCGAATCCAGTCGAGACCTGATGAGTCTGAAGATTTGCTTGATGGTGATGATGTTAAGCAAGCAGTGCCCCAAAACCCTTGCCAAGCTAACATATATCAACAACCAGAAGAAGATAGACCTAGTGAAGTGGAAGTATCAACTCCACGATCACAACTAAGGAGGTCAACAAGAGCACGGAGACCAAATCCCAAATACGCCAATGCAGCCATAATTGAAGAAGCAACAGAACCTGAGACGTTCGAAGAAGCATCGCAGAGTTCTGAGTGGATGACAGCTATGAAAGAAGAGCTTGATGCACTTCAGCAAAATCAGACTTGGGATCTCGTGCCAAAGTCAAGAGATGTGAAACCCATATCCTGCAAGTGGGTTTACAAGATAAAGCGTCGTCCAGATGGGTCAATCGAGAGGTACAAGGCACGATTGGTAGCTCGTGGTTTCTCTCAACAGTACGGACTAGACTATGATGAAACGTTTAGTCCAGTGGCGAAGCTTACAACAGTACGAGTCTTACTTGCACTTGCAGCCAACAAAGACTGGAATCTGTGGCAGATGGATGTAAAGAATGTTTTTCTTCATGGAGAGCTAGATCGGGAGATCTACATGATGCAGCCAATGGGCTTTAAAAGCGAAGCTCATCCTGAGTACGTGTGCAAGTTAAGGAAAGCACTCTACGGTTTGAAACAAGCACCAAGAGCGTGGTACGGTAAGATTGCAGAGTTTCTAACACAAAGTGGTTATTCAGTAACACCTGCAGATTCTAGCTTGTTTGTCAAAGCCAATGAAGGAAAGCTAGCTATCGTGCTAGTGTATGTGGATGACTTGATCATAACCGGTGATGATGAGGCAGAAATTCTTCGGACGAAGGAGAATTTATCAGTCCGTTTCCAGATGAAGGAACTTGGCCAACTCAAGCACTTCCTTGGTCTAGAGGTTGATCGCACACAAGAAGGAATATTTCTCTGTCAACAGAAGTATTCCAAAGATTTATTAAAGAAGTTCGGAATGCTCGAATGCAAGCTGATCTCTACGCCGATGGAGCCAAATGTCAAAATGAGTGCACATGAAGGAAAAGATTTGGAAGATGCGACGATGTATCGACAATTGGTAGGTAGTCTGATCTACTTAACCTTGACTCGACCTGACATTTCTTATGCAGTTGGTGTGATGAGTCGGTACATGTAAAATCCAAAGAAGCCTTACTTGGAAGCAGTTCGACGAATACTGAGATATGTGAAGAGTACAATTGACTATGGTCTTTTGTACAAGAAAGGTGAAGACTGCAAGTTAGTTGGTTACTGTGATGCTGACTATGCAGGAGATCATGACACCAGGAGATCAACAACTGGGTATGTGTTTAAGCTTGGTTCTGGAACCATCTCTTGGTGTAGCAAGAGACAGCCGACGGTATCATTGTCAACCACAGAAGCAGAGTATAGAGCAGCAACAATGGCAGCTCAAGAGAATGTATGGCTGGTACAGTTGATGAGTGATCTACATCAACCAGTAGATTATCCAGTACCATTGTACTGTGATAACCAATCGGCCATTCGCTTGGCGGAAAATCCAATCTTTCATGCAAGAACTAAACATGTGGAAGTGCACTACCACTTTATCAGAGAAAAAGTTCTACAAGAAGAGATTGAGATGAGACAAGTCAAGACGAATGATCAAGTTGCGGACTTGTTCACAAAAAGTTTAAGTACAGGCAAGCTCGAAAATTTTCGCTGTCTGCTCAGCACAGTGCAAAGAATGAGAGCTGACATTGAGGGGGAGTGTTGAAAATCAATGTCAAAGTTAGGCAAGGAAAGTTAGTCAATGTTAGGTATGGTTGAATAAAAATTATTAGGTGCAATTAATGTGTTTTGTGTGGTAATAAATAATCTTAGTTTAATCATTTGGTTTGCTATAAATACCTAAGTTCTCAAGCATTGTAAATCATTCAAAGAAAAACAAAGCCTAGAGCTAAAGAAGAAAAGCTTTGCTAATTAGTTTGTTTTGTGAGCTTTCTTTAAGTGTGTGCTCTATTTTCTTCTTCTTGGGATCATTAGAGTTATCTTGGATACTCTTCTTATTCAACATATTCATCGTATTTGGCGTGCTAGAAACGCCTTACTTTGGGAGAATAAAGTAATGAACCCGTCCTTAGTCTCCCATCTTTCTAATTTGCAGATGTCTGAGGTTATTAAGGCTAGGCCTGGTCCTGTTTCCCGTCCCCTGGAGGCAATGTCACGCTGGAGTCCCCCTCCGGCTGGATGGATAAAAATAAATGTTGATGGTTCTTTCCTTTCTGGGGTCAATGTGGGCGGTGTTGGAGGTGTATTTCGTGACAAAGCTGGTAGCTATGCTGGAGGTTTTGTTCGCCAAATACCTCTGCATCGTGCTCCACTATGGTTGAGTTTCTGGCAGTCCGTGAGGGAATTCGCTGGGCTGTGGAAAGGAAGCTGGAGCGTATCATTGTAGAATGTGACTCGTTGCAGGTGGTTCAAGCTGTTGGTAACAATTTCCAGGGGTCTGCTCCTATGGACCTTCTGGCGGAGGATATTCGTATTAGTTTGCGAGCCTGTGTGGATTCACAAGTTTGCTTTGTGCGCCGCTCTACTAATGTTGCGGCACATGGTATGGCCAAGTTGGCTAATTCTTTACTTATTGAGTTTTGTTGGTTTGAGAAGCCTCCAGATCCAATTGTGGAGGCCCTCATGGTTGTTGATTAAATTCCTTTGATTCAATAAAAGCTATCGTTTCTCTTCAAATATATATATATATATATATATATATATATGTATCAAATTTCAACATTAAATTTAATACTGAAATTAATATTTTGTCCTTCAATCAAAGTATCAAATTAACAAGGTTTCAATCTAAAATTTTGGTGCCCCACCTCATAAGATTGCCTCACAGGTGATGGTTTGAGTGCAGAGAAGACGATGTGTCTCTTGACTTGCATAACCACGAGCCCAAGCAAGCTATACATCTTCTACGATCTCAGTTAACCTAATCTCTCTGGCATCCCCGACGTCCCTCCATCATTCTTCTCTTGATATGAAATAAACAAGGTGGAATGACTTTGGATCATCTCCCATTTATTAAGAAGAACCAGGGACGTACGACGTCGATTTGCATTTTTCTTTTCATCTTTCTAGTATCTTCGGGTCATAGTGGGAACGATTGATGAAGATACGACAGGGGGAGCCCAGAGACGACAAAATCTTCAGCATTTCATTTGATTTATATCTAATGTCTTCAAATTTTCCTTTGAGCTTCAACTTGTGAATTACAAATTCACAATTAGTCTGGTCCTGCCACAAATAAAGAGTTATTTTCAGAGAAAAATACATAGTATTGATATTAAAAGCCAATTTTCTAACCATGATCGTATTTTTGAAGTAGGTTTACATACAAATACAACTAATCGAAATGTGTTAGGTCTAAGCACAATTTAAGTATATATCTGTTCACACCACAAAACAGATTGCTTAACACTTATGTTTGCTTCCTTTTTTCATGCATTATATATGACACCACCATATGCTTTACGAGAACTTAAATTATACCTGTTTTTATAAAAAAAATTCCGCAGATTATGAAGCAACTGGGAGAAGGAGGCAATCAAATGGACCGAGGAGGAGGATGGGCGGACAATATTGATCCAAGTGGATGGAATTGACCCGAATAATTTGAGTTTCTCCAAAAAAAATGATTGAAAGAAACAAGACTGGATGAACTTAAATTAGAGAAGAGTACATGATATCAGTAATATAAATTGTTAACTACACTGAAGAAGTAGCAGAGATGAACAATCACAAAACCAGGAGATGAAGTTTTACAAAAAGAAAGAGAAATGTGGGAGAAGAATTAGAGAGAGAGTTTACACCGAGAAATGAGATATGTATATTAACTTAAAAGAATGATGATTACATACTCTGTTTTTATAATAGAAATCCTAACAACTTTAACCAAATACTAACAAACTTGCTAACTACATTGTTGACTTGTACAACCATTTAACTAATTATCTAACTGATGATGCAGAACCCTTAATCGAGTATTCCATGCATGATTGATGATGCAGAACCCTTAATCGAGTATTCCATGCATGATCGAAAGTTTACGAGTCAATGGATGAACTTGACGAATGTGAAACACATAAGTCGAAGGAGAAAAGTGATGTGGTTACGCAAATAGAGGTAAAGTGATACTTAAACTTGAGAAACGTGTTCGAGGGCATTTTGTAAATAAGTCTTTCTTATAATAACATGAGAACTTGAGTATGCATATAAAGCTTATGATACATCAATAATTATGGTGCGTATTATAACATAAGTAATTTGATTACACATCATATGATGTGCGATGCCAAAGAAGTGTTTATTTTTGTCAATGATGCCAAAGAATCATCACTCATATTTTATATGTAAATACATCCAACAGCTAGCTCAGGCGTTGCTTACCGTCCTCCTTGATTGATGCATCTACTAACCTGCATAGCTGCACTGCTTCAAGTCAACTTAATTTTCTCCAATATTTAATGCTTGAGTTAAACTCTGTTTACTACCCTGAAGTTTTGTGGTTTCCAACATTTAGTACATCAAGTTTTTTTCGTTCCAGAGTCATACCTAAAGTGTAAATTTTGGGACAATCTCATACGTTCGTTAAACTGTTAAGTCTCTCGTTAATTGTGACATGGCACCCATGTGGACAATGACTGGGCGCCACGTGTCATCCACGTGGAAATTAAAAAAAAAATTATTTTATAAAAAAAAAAAATATAATTAAAAAATTAAAAAATAAATAAAAAATAAAAAAAACCTTCATCTTCCCTAAATCCCACCTGTGTCCACCCTCTCATCACCCACCCGTCTTCTACCTCCCCCAACCCCCTCCCTTCCTTCTTCCCTTTCTTCCCCAAAACCTCCCCCAAGCTCACTCCAACCACCAAAACCAGTTTCCCCCAACCTTCCTTCTTCCCTCTGCAACTCGCACCTTCTCCCTCAACCTTTCTTCACCACCAAAACCAGTCTCCCCCAACCCGCACTCTCCTTTCCTTCTTCCCTCAGATCCAAGCTCACTCCCGAAACAATAACCCACAGCCAAAACGACAACCCATGACTAAAAGATTTCTCCGATGCTCCTCTTCATTACTGATTTTCGACTATCTCGACACATCTCCCTCCCCTGATCCCTTTGTACCCAACCAACTCCATCTCCACCTTCTTTACCTCCCTTCCCTTCTCTCTACCCACTATTCTGACCTTTGCAAAAACCCTAATCCCCAAAAAATTTTAATTTTCAGAAAAATTGAGCAAACCTAGCATGAAAAACCCTAATCCCCAAAATATTTTCAACCCATTTGGCTTCGACTTCGATTTCTCGCTGACGCGGCTGAACCCCAAACCAAATGGCTACGGCTGATTCCGACGATGTGGGGGTACTTGGAGAGGTGGCAGCGTCATTGTGTTGGGCGTGCGACCCGTTTGGTCGAAAACTTGAAGAATTTGGTGGGTTTTGATTTGAGGATAAGCTGGGATTGAATTTGCGTGTTGGATTCAAAATTTGGTCGTTTTTTAGGTGTTTGATGGTTTTGAAAATCCAAAACCCAAAAAGCAAAGCAGAGCACTATAGGGAAAGATAAAAATGACGATGGGTTGGGGGGTTAGGTTCTGGCGATAGGTGGAGAAGTATGGGTCGGTGGAAGTTCCAAAAGCACAGTGAAGGAGCTAGTGCGAAGAAGCGGCGGCGTCATAGGTCGAGGTCGGTTTCTGGCAGGAGTAGTGAGCGAAATGGGACCTAGAGGTGCTGCTTTGTTGGGGCTTCGGTAAGGAGGTAGGTGCAGGGAAGAGAATAAGGGAGGGAAAATGAGGGAGGGGGTTGGGAAGGGAGGGTGGCAGAGAGGGTGCATGAAGTCTTTAGTTGTAGATTGGACATTTTGGGGGGTTTGATTGAGGCTGGCTAAGTGCGAATGAGGGTAGGATTTGGGGAACACG
Source organism: Pyrus communis (assembly GCF_041283825.1). NCBI lineage: Eukaryota > Viridiplantae > Streptophyta > Magnoliopsida > Rosales > Rosaceae > Pyrus > Pyrus communis. The sequence continues at coordinate 27,533,827 of NC_142575.1, forward strand.
AAGAGGTGGGTGATGGGAGGGTGGGATTTGGGGAAGATGAAGGTATATATATTTTTTAATATAAATTTTTTATTTTATTTTATAAAATAATTCATTTTTAATTTCCACGTGGATGACACGTGGCACCCAGTCATTGTCAACAAGGGCACCATGTCACAGTTAACGGGAGACTTAATAGTTTGACTAACGAATGTATGAGACTGTCCCAAAATTTACACTTTAGGTATGACTCTGGGGACAAAAAAAACTTCATGTACTAAATGTTGAAAACCACGAAACATGAGGTAGTAAATAGTCTTTTGCCCTTAATGCTTTAATAAAGACATTACCTTTTTATGTCGCGTTTTTCTTTTAGAATTATTAATTATTAGCCTAAGTCTAGGGATGGCAATGGATCGGTTTGGGGACGGAAATGCTACATCCATCCCCATAACCACGAAAATTAACCATATCTATAACCACAAATTAACCATCGGGTATTATCCATAACCATACCCACCGGATAACGGATTCCCCATTGGTTAACGGTTATATCCATCTTCGTTAGTACAAAAAATATATTCACCCAATTGATGCATGATAATTTAGTAAATATTACTTTCGTTATTAAATATTTAGCATGAAAATCAAAGCTAAACATTGATAATGTTGGTTGATCTTTGATATCGTCCATAAATACCATCAAATTCTCATAGATTTTGATTCATATCAAAACTATTGAACTTTGCCATAAAATGCAACTCACACAATGCAATTTTTGTATTATCAAGGTAATGGATTCGGTGAATTATGAATACACACACACACACATTATATAATACTTTAATATTATATATTATTCGGTTCGAATTTGGGTACGGATATGGATTGGGTGTAGGAGTTTGAGACCCTCTTGTCCCACATTAGTCAACAGTATTTTTTTCACTAGCCTTTATATAGGCTTATTCATTTTTCTTAGTAATTAGAACTTGGACCATTTGGAAATGGATTGAAGGCTTGGGCCTTATGGTTGTGTGGATTAGGCTTGATGATTATACTATAATATTAATATTAATTAATATTAATTAATCAAAACAAGGGCCTTGGGGCCAAGGAATTAAAATTAATCTGATCAATTAGTTTTAATTTCGAATTAAGTTTTTAATTAAATTAATTAAAAACGTTTTGATTAACAGACATAACTCTTTGGAAAGAGTTGTATAGCTTCAGATACATCCAAAAGGTGTTTGAAGAGGTATGAAAGAGCTTATATAACTGGAGTCCTCAGTTCCATCAAAAATCATCTTTTTCTTCCCCTTTGTCTTCCGTACAAAATTTCCAGAGAGTAAACACACAAAGCAATTCGCTAGAGTTCTATAATCCAGTGTGGGTTGTAGAATTAGGTAGTTGTATCCTGGTCGAGCAGACATTGTAGAATCACAAGCACACGAGTGAGACGGAAATACTGTTCGAAGGACATAGTGTTTGCGCTAGCCTCTACCTTCAATTCATTCAAGTTAGTATCATTTTAATTTTTTGTTACTATAACATAATTGCATTCTGTATTACAAGTATTTTTTAATAATAAAGTATAAGTATTTCGGTTCTGTATTTCTGTTATTTTATTGTTTCTAAATTGTTCTCCAACAATCTTCGAACAATATGGAACAATCGGGAACTAAATCTCATTCTGAGAAGCCTGAGAAATTTAAGGGTGGAGACTTCAAAAGATGGCAGCAGAAGATGCTGTTTTATTTGACAACTTTGAATTTGGCTAATGTTCTGCGCGAGACTGTACCTACTGCAGATGGAGAAAATATTTTTTTTGCAGAAACTTTAACGGCTATAGATGCCTGGAATCATAATGATTTCCTCTGCAGAAACTATATTCTCAATGCATTAGATGATTCATTGTATGATGTCTATGTAGTATGCAAAACAGCCAAGGAACTTTGGGAATCACTTGAGAAAAAATATAAAACTGAAGATGCTGGTTCGAAGAAATTTGTCGTGGGCAAATTTTTGGACTACAAAATGGTGGATTCCAAGTCCGTTGTCTCTCAAATTAAAGATCTCCAGAAAATCATCCATGACATTCATGTTGAAGGGATGGTGATCAATGAGTCTTTCCAAGTGGCGTCCTTTATAGAAAAACTGCCACCTTCTTGGAAAGAGTTCAAGAATTATCTCAAACACAAACGTAAAGAGATGACCCTTGAGGATCTCATTGTAAGGTTGAGAATAGAGGAATATAACAGAAAGAATGAGAAGGGCCTGGTTTCGAGTATGGAAGCCAAGGCGAATGTTGTTGAAGGAAGTTCATCAAAGCAAAGGCCGAAGTTCCAGAAAACTAAGAAGAAGGAAAAACACTTTGTCTCTGGTGCGAAAGGCAAAGACTTCAAGAAAATCAAGGGAAGTTGTTGGGTTTGTGGAAAGTAAGGCCATAGGGCTCAAGAATGTCGCTATCGAAGGGATCAAGGTCCTGGAAATCAAGGCAACAACAACCGCGCAAACCTGATTGAAAACAATGTGGATGCTTTGGCTGCAATGATTTCTGAAATAAACCTTGTATCTGATCACGCTGATTGGTGGATAGATACTGGTGCAACTCGCCATGTGTATGGTGACAGAAATATGTTCTCTTCGTACCAGAAAATCGAGGGAAACGAGCAGCTGTTTATGGGAAATGCATCTGCATCTGTTGTGGCTGGAATAGGGAAATGTGTTCTGAAATTCACTTCTGGAAAGGAATTAACCCTCCTTGATGTGCTACATGTCCCCGATATAAGGAAGAATCTTGTTTCTGGTCCTCTCATTAGTAATAAAGGATTCAAACTAGTTTTTGAGTCCAATAAGTTTGTACTAACTAAAGGGGGAATGTTTGTAGGGAAGGGTTACCTTGCTGATGGATTATTCAAACTAAATGTACTTGCTAATGTTATGAATGAAATAAATAATGCTTCTGCTTATATTGTTGATTCGTCTAATTTATGGCACTCTAGGTTAGGACATGTAAATTTTCGTTCACTTTTTAGAATGCATAATTTAGGTTTGCTGCCCAAAATTAATTATCTAGATAATGTTAAATGTGAGACTTGTACATAATCGAAATTTGCGAGTCAAAGCTTTAAATCAGTGCATGAAAAGTCCAATGGTTTATTAGATTTAATTCATAGTGACTTGTGTGATTTTAGATCATATCCAACTCTTGGTGGAAAGAACTATTATGTAACATTTATAGATGATTTCAGTAAGTATTGTTATGTTTATTTACTTCATAGTAAAGATGAGACCTTGGATACGTTTAAGACATATAAGGCAGAAGTTGAGAATCAACTTAACAAGAAGATTAAAGTCTTAAGGTCCGATAGCGAAAGAGAATATGAGTCTCATGCCTTTGCTGAATTTTGTGCCACACATGGCATAATTCATCAAACAACAGCCCCTTACACACCACAACAAAACGGTGTTGCCGAATGGAAAAATAGGACTTTTAAAGACATGATCAATTCTATGTTGAATAGCTCTGGGCTTCCACACAATTTGTGGGGTGAAGCTTTACTTACTGCAAATAAAATTTTGAATCGAATTCCACCTAAAACGAGAAAGGAGTCACCATATGAATTATGGAAAGGAAGAACCCCAACGTTTAAATTGCTTAAAGTGTGAGGTTGCCTGGCAAAAGTACAAGTCCCATTGCCAAAGAAAACAAAATTAGGGCCTAAAACTATAGATTGTGTTTTTATTGGTTTTGCATCTAATAGTTCAGCTTATAGATTCTTAGTTTTTCATTCCGAAGTCAGTGATATACATGTCAATACTATTATAGAATCTATAAATGCAATATTTTTTGAGGATATATTTCCATACAAAATAGGCAAGTCTAATTTATTGAAAAAGAGATTACATGATGATGTATCTGAGGTTAATGACGAACCTAGAGAACATGATGATGGTTCATCCTCGTCTAGAGTTCAAGAAAAAGAAGAACTTGAACCTAGAAGGAGTAAAAGGACAAAAATTCGAAAGGACTTTGGGCCTGATTTTGTGACCTTATTAACCGAGACAGAACCTCAATCATTCAAGGAGGCCATGTCCACTCCTGAAACTCCATTTTGGAAGGATACAGTTAACAGTGAGATAGATTCCATTATGCAAAATCATACATGGGAATTAGTCGATTTGCCCCCTGGTAATAAGCCAATTGGGTACAAATGGATCTTTAAGAAGAAATTAAAACCTGATGGTACGATTGACAAATATAAGGCTCGTTTGGTAGCTAAAGGATACCGTCAAAAACATGGTTTGGATTTCTTTGATACATACTCGCCTGTAACGAGAATTACGTCAATAAGACTGTTGATTGCTATAGCTGCACTCCATAACATGGAAATACATCAAATGGATATAAAGACTGCATTCTTAAATGGAGACTTAGATGAGGAAATATATATGGAACAACCCGAGGGGTTTGTGGTTAAAGGTCAAGAGCACAAAGTTTGTAAACTTGTGAAATCACTATATGGGCTTAAACAAGCTCCAAAGCAATGACATGAAAAATTTGACCATGTTATGATAACACACGATTTTAAGATAAACGAGTGTGATAAGTGTGTCTACACAAAAACTCAAAATAATGCTTGCGTTATGTTGTGTTTATATGTAGATGATATGCTTATAATGGGAACTAACAAAGAGATAATAAATTGGACCAAGAAGATATTGAAATCAAGTTTCAATATGAAAGATCTTGGATTAGCTGATGTGATTCTTGATGTAAAAATAAAAAGAAACCAAGAAGGATATATTCTTACACAGTCCCATTATATAGAAGCTACACTTAGAAAATATGGTCATTTGCAAAGTAAAGATGCAATTACTCCTTTTGATGCCAATAGCAAACTTAAGAAAAATAGAGGTGATGCTATATCTCAACGTGAATACTCATAAGTTATTGGAAGTCTTATGTACATTATGAACTGTACAAGGCCTGATATAGCATATTCAGTGAGTAGATTGAGTAGATATACATGTAATCCTGGGCATGATCATTGGGAAGCTTTAATTCGAGTATTGAGATACTTAAAGCATACAATGAATTATGGATTGCATTATACAAGGTATCCTCCTATGCTTGAAGGATTTACTGATGCGAATTGGATATCGGATAGTAATGATACAAAATCCACAAGTGGATATGTATTTACTTTGGGAGGAGCAGCAATATCTTGGAAATCTTCTAAACAAACATGCATAGCCCGATCAACTATGGAATCGGAATTTATAGCTCTTGATATGGCTGGAGGAGAAGCTGAGTGGCTAAGAGATTTTTGGAGGATGTTCCCATATGGCTTAAACCTGTAACAGCAATATGTATGCACTGTGATAGTTTAGCTACACAATATCGAGCTAAAAATAGTGTATACAATGGGAAGTCTAGACAAATTAGACGAAGGCATAATACAATAAATCAATGGCTCTCTAGTGGTGTAATTTGTATTGACTATGTTAAGTCAAAAGATAATATTGCGGATCCGCTTACTAAAGGTTTGTCTAGAAAGCAAGTTAAGCATACATCGAAGGGAATGAGTTTAAAGCCAATAGAGTAAAATGAAACTGTCAAATGGAAACCTAACCTAGTTGATTGGAAATCCTATGGTCTAGGTTCAATAGGCAAACTGGTTTGGCTAGATTCAAGAAGAAACACACTTACATACCCATTCCTATGATGGAAGAAGTGTGTTGACTGCAGATGATGTAGGATACATTAGTTTAATGATATTGATACTTATAAATCAAGTGGAATAGTAGCAGCCTATTCTTAATCAATATCACCTATATGAGAGTAAATGTGGGGTCGCATTTATGAGAATTACATGGCTACATTCTCTAAAGCTCTCATGAATCTAGGATTTGTTCAGGACCAAAAAGAACACAAACGTATGAATTTGTGATGTGTAAATGTGGCATATGTTTTGCTTATTGTCTTGGTTTACTACGGAGATGAATAGTTCAAGATTTTATATTCACTGCGTCATCTAGTAAATCCGATAAGTATATACTAAGGTAAGTTCAAGTTCAAAAGACACCTCTCCTGATGTATGTCACATCTATTGTTTACTCTCATATCTTAGTGTTTCTAGGACCAAAGAGTCATCTCAAATGTGGGGTATTGTAGGAGTTTGAGACCTTTTTGTCCCACATTGGTCAACAGTATTTTTTCACTAGCCTTTATATAGGCTTATTCCTTTTTCTTAGTAATTAGAACTTGGACTATTTGGAAATGGATTGAAGGCTTGGGTCTTATGGTTGTGTGGATTAGGCTTGATGATTATACTATAATATTAATATTAATTAATATTAATTAATCAAAACAAGGGCCTTGGGGCCAAGGAATTAAAAGTAATCTCATCAATTAGTTTTAATTTCGAATTAAGTTTTTAATGAAATTAATTAAAAACGTTTTGATTAATAGAAACAACTCTTTGGAAAGAGTTGTATAGCTTCAGATACATCCAAAATGTGTTTGAAGATGTATGAAAGAGCCTATATAACTGGAGTCCTCAGTTCCATCAAAAATCATCTTTTTCTTCCCCCTTGTCTTCCGTACAAAATTTCCAGAAAGTCAACACACAAAGCAATTCGCTAGAGTTCTATAATCCAGTGCGGGTTGTAGAATTAGGTAGTTGTATCCTGGTCGAGCAGACGTTGTAGAACCACAAGCACACGAGTGAGACGGAAATACTGTTCGAAGGACATAGCGTTTGCGCTAGCCTCTACCTTCAATTCATTCAAGTTAGTATCATTTTAATTTTTTGTTACTATAACATAATTGCATTCTGTATTACAAGTATTTTTGAATAATAAAGTATAAGTATTTCGGTTCTGTATTTCTGTTATTTTATTGTTTCTAAATTGTTCTCCAACATTGGGGACCCCTATAACCATATCCAAAACCATAACCGAATAATATTCAAGGTTTTTTCCCATACCCAAAATATACCCGAATTTCCATACCCTAATCCAATCCATTTGGACGGTTATGCACGGTTATCGAGTTTAACGATTAGAATTGTCATCCCTACCTAAGTCGGTGTATCATAATTTCATGCCACTATTTTATAAAGTGATAATTATTCATTGGATGCGAGGGAAGTTTATTAAAAAATAAAAAATCTTTCGACATCCGTTGCCTCGAATGGTCGTAATATGTGGATCAAAGTAAGTTCCGTGTTTCATTTGATTTAGAATTGTGGTAATGTCTTTGAGTCCTCACTTGGACCACAAACGTAAACATACGGAAGCAACAGGTTTGATTTGTCAGAGATTAAGCCAAACAAAATTATAAAAGTGAAATATATATACATTAATTTTCCCTCTCTCTCTCTCTCTCTCTCTCTCTCTCTCCGTTCTTTCTCTGTCTGAAACACACAAACTAATGGAAGTATCAGTGGCTACTATTGGTGCTGTTTTGGTGGGGATAACAGTAATAGTAATTGCAGGGGCATGGAGGTTGCTGAACTGGTTGTGGCTGAGGCCAAAGAAACTGGAAAGATATCTGAGGCAGCAAGGCCTTACCGGAAACTCGTACAGGTTTTACACAGGAGACATGAAAGAAATCTCCACGATGATAAATCAAGCATATTCTAAACCAGTGAGCCTCTCCCATGACATAGCCCCACGAGTTGTCCCTTTCGACTACCAATTAGTAAAAAATTGCGGTATGTCAAGCATGTATCTTTTCACATCTACATATATATAATGTTTACTTTCAAGAAATAAGAATTGAAAAGGTTTGGACTGTTCACTTTTGTCCGTTGTTAAAACACATATAGAATCGAAAAAGTGGGATCACTTTGAAATCTATACTCCAATACTAGTTGATCTCAATTTTATTCTTTTTTCTTCTTCTTGAAATTTATGATTTTTTCTCATTTGAAGTAAATATGTCAGTAATTTGCACCTTTCTATGATAGTTTTCACTTACCAAACTATAACATAATTAGCTATGATGCTAAATTATAAATGATATATATCTAGATTCGCAATTCAGATTTACATGCACAACATAATTAAATGTGATAAGACATTTTCAATGACCCGATAAATTTTGTGACACATAAGTCTTCACTTATTGAAGTCGATGGGAAAAGTCTAAGGTGTTAAAACTAGCTGTGCACTCAAATATCTTAGATAGATCTCCACAATTCATGCTCTTGACTTTTCCTTCTGTTTTTCTTTAATATCTTTTGTATATTTCGGACAAATGTGTCAACTCTACTCTGGTTGTAGTATGATACATTGAACGTTTATGTTCTCTAAAAACAAAACTGCAGGTAAGAATTCTTTTGTTTGGATGGGCCCAACACCAAGGGTGAATATCACTGATCCAGAAGATCTGAAAACATTCCTTACAAAAATGGATGATTTTCCGAAGCCGAAAGCAAACCCACTTATCAAGTTACTAGCAACTGGTATTGCACTGTATGAAGGTGAGAAATGGGCAAAACACCGCAGAATTATCAACCCAGTATTCCATTTAGAGAAGCTAAAGGTATTATGCATACAATCTTGCCAATATTCATTCAAATCTTCTGGAGATTTTACCATTGATTTAATTAGAATAGTTTTTATATATAGGCGAACGTAAATATCTTATCAACCCAACTCCCTAGTAATAGAGAAGTGGTCAACATTGTCGTCAGTAAATGTGTTTAGATTGCATCACTCTTCTCTTCATATACCTAGTTGTGTTTGTTTAGGATGTTCATGGACTCAGCCTTAGAGTCCATGGTCTTTCTTTTTGGGAGGATGTTGGTCCTTCTTGGCTTATGTCTTATACTTCCGATGATTATGTTCTATGTGAGTAATTTGTTGGCATGGGTGATTCGTTTTCCTCCTCCAGGGTTTTTCCCATGTGGTTTACCCAGGGATAGGTTTTCTTCCGAGCCACGTATCCTTTGTTTCATGCCTAGTTTGTGTAACCTGTTTGGTTTTTTATGAATGAAATTCTTCTATTACCTTAAAATAAGTTGTCTTTACGATGTTTGAATGCGAATGGAACAAATTTTAGTAGGTTAATAACCATATCCAGGCATGTTTTAAGTATGTACATATGGAAAATATATTGATTGAGCAAATTAGATGTGTATTAATTATGTTTCATATATAATTATTGTTGAAAATTTATGTTTTCCTCTTGTTTTCTATAGCGTATGTTGCCTGAATTTTACCAAAGTTGCAGCGAGATGATTGTGGAATGGGAGAGCTTGATGTTGAAAGAGGGTTCTTGTGAGTTGGATGTGTGGCCCTACTTTCAAAATATGACAGCCGATGTGATTTCTCGAACAGCATTTGGAAGTAGCTACAAAGAAGGAAGAAAAATATTTCAACTTTTGAAAGAGCAAGCACAACTTGCAATAAAAGTTATACGAAGTGTCTACATTCCAGGAGCGAGGTAAATTTTCTGTTTTCACATCTTTCAACCTCCAAAGGTTACATAATCAATCCAACCCACCCAATCTCAAAACTTATGAATTCAAATGAGACGTAGTATTATAGTCGAACCCTTTGTTTTTTCTTGATATCAGCATTGGAATTAATAATGCTTTTTTGCAGGTTCCTACCGACCAAGATAAACATGAAGATGAAAGAAATTGACAGAGAGATAAGAGCGTTACTCATGGGTACTATAAACAAAAGAGAAGATGCGATTAGGGCTGGCGAAGCCACAAAAGATGACTTGTTAGGTGTGCTTATGGAGTCCAACTTGAGTGAAATCAAAGAACATGGCAACAACAAAAAAGTTGGAATGAGTATGCATGATGTGATCGAGGAGTGCAAGCTGTTTTACTTTGCAGGGCAGGAGACAACCTCAGTGTTGCTAGTTTGGACAATGGTTTTGCTAGGTCAATATCAGAACTGGCAAGATCGTGCAAGAGAAGAGATTTTGCAGGTTTTTGGAAGCAACAAGCCAGAATTTGATGGGATAATTCATCTAAAAGTTGTAAGTGTTTTCCATCAAGAAAAACTTTCGAGAGATTGCTTCGACTATGTGATTCGTTTTGAGTGAAGAACAGTTCAGTTAAAAGATGACATGCTTTTAAAAGAAATGAAATGGGTGATGACTCCACTTTTAGCTGAATTGTCTTCCACTCAAAATGTTATATGACAGGAAATAGTCACACACAAGTTCAAGTTTGTATATATCAATCTATAATGTTTGGGTTTTTCTATAGCACACGCAGTGTATGGAATTGGAATGCACTGTGCTTAAATGAGAAAAATTGGATTCAAAATCCAGCTATGCAAATCCAACTAAATCGTCCCATGCACTGATCATCCCATACACTGGTGCATTCTATTGTTTCCCCTATGTTGTTAATATAAAACTTATCTTGGTTGTGTGTGTGTGTGTGTGTGTTGGTATCTAATGCATGATTTCCCAGGTGACCATGATTCTGCATGAAGTTCTTCGATTATACCCAGCAGGTACTGTGATGACTCGAACCACAATCAAGGAAACACAACTTTCAAAATATTCTGTACCAGCTGGAGTTGAAGTTGCCTTACCCACCCTCCTAGTTCACCATGACAAACAACTGTGGGGTGATGATGCACATGAGTTCAAGCCGGAGAGGTTTTCGGAAGGCGTTTTGAAGGCAACAAAGAACAAATTCATGTATTTCCCTTTTGGAGGAGGTCCGCGGAATTGTATCGGGCAAAACTTTGCAATGGTGGAAGCAAAATTGGCCTTATCGTTGATTTTACAACACTTTACATTTGAGCTTTCTCCATCTTATGCTCATGCTCCTTCTTCAAATCTATCGCTTCAGCCACAGTTTGGTGCTCATATCATTTTACACAAACGTTGATAACTTATGTGTCAGAAGTTCTCTATGTATTGTTGAACATATAGTGTGTAGTAGCTAGGAGAAGGATAAAATATAATTTGATGCAACGTACGTATGATATGTATCTTTAAGATGAAAATTTCCCCAACTACTTCTAATAAGCAAAGGGGAACCGCATATATGTCCTGTGGATATAATGAAGCCCGCACTCAAAGAGGTAGACAAGGATCATCAGGGTTTTCTACAAGCTATACTGCATAAATTAGTTTCTAGAGTTAATTTGTAATGCTTTTAAAAATAAATGGAGGAAGAAGAAAATGTTATGAAGTATCTCTCTTTTAACTACAAAAGGTGGTTTCGGAGAAACCCTATTCACTATATATAGGTTTGTCCCTGGTTTCACAAAGTACATTATATTCAACGCAAAAAACTGTCCGTAGCTTAGAGAGAGTAGAAGACTATCTTCCTAAACCCTAGCATCCGTGTCTTCTTCAAATGCAGGTAAGTTGTCTTCTTCCAATACAGATGCAGACTGTACTGTGATCTTAGACCCATGTTTTCATTTTGTTAACTTCTTACATTCCAACATTAAATTCTTGCTAGATCTAGTTGTAAACACGAAAATCCTGCGACAAATGAGACAAGAACACGTGTACAAAATAAATTGTTTGTATTAATGAATTTGTAGGGTTACAATCTTTTTACAACTTGATCCTCTTAGTCGATCTTTGAAATGTGTAGATGTGTAGTGTTGTTGATCCAAGGGTCGCGATGACTTGATCTTGGATGAATAAATGCCGCAAGGTTTCGGCTCTTGGCAATGGAGGAACTGGCACGTGTAGGGGTGCTTAGTGGTTCTTCACGGGATTTGACGAAAAACAGAAAGGGTTTTTCGAATCTTCTTGAGTGTTTGAGTGTTTGGGTGCTTGAGAGCTTCAAAGTTTTAAAGCTTCAGCGTCTGGGCGTGAAATGATTTTTGAGCCCCTTTCTTTGTCTTGGAGCCTAATATTTATAAACTTTCCAAGCTTTGACTACGGATGGATTTAGCCTTGATCGTGGGCTTGATTAATTGATGAAAGAACCAGGACTTGATTTGTGGGCTGGTTCATGATTTGTCTCCATCAATTAATATCTGATTTAATTAAATTAAAATCAAACAATTCATTTCTGCCAAATGTTAACATGTGTCTTTCTTGATGACTCGTCCGATTTTGATGAGTCACATCTATGTGTACGATTTGTGAGACACATGGCGCATACCACGTGTGCCTTAGCCTGTCAAAACTTTAATGCGTTGGCAAACATTTATTTCATCGAAATTTTGATGTCTACAAATGCCCCCTACTTCAAGGCGTATCATATACATATGCTTGTCACTTGTAGAATATGTGTTTTGAAGTCCTTCAATGTAGATGTCAATTCAAGGGCAGTCGAGGCTTGATCTTGAATTGGGCTGGAATTTTCTTCAAGGGTCGTCGATGCTTGATCTTGAATTGAGTTGAAAGTTTCTTCAAGGGCTGTCAAGGCTTGATCTTGAATGAAATTGGACCACGAGGAGCTTCACATGGCAAGTAGTCTTCGGCTTTATTGAGGTTGAATCAGAATGTGTAGTTGTGCTTGTTGATTCTCTATGAGCTTAGTGAAGAACATGAGTGTTTTCTTTGGCTAGAAAGCTTTCCAGTTTCCTCCAAAGGTTTAACTTTGCTTCATTTATTTGGAGTCGAATTTGATCCAATGGTGGTTAACACTTGATCTTGAATCAGACTTGTCATTTCTTCAAGGGCCATTGAGGCTTAGTCTTGAATGAAATGGGACCACGAGGAGTTTCACGTGGTGCGTGGTTTTTGAATTTGTTGGGGATGAATCGACACTTGTATTTGTTGTGCTTGTTGATTCTCCGCGAGCTTGATGAAAAGCATATATGTTGAGTATTTGGATTTGTTTATGGTTGAGGAATTTCTGGATGTTCAAAGCTTCACCTTGCTTCTTTTTTTTTTTTTTTTTCTTTTTTTTTTTTTTAAGTGTCATATGCAATTTAGGCTCTTATGGGCCAAGAGCATTTGTTGTCACCTTTTAGGCTTATACAGACGAGGAGCTTTGGTGTTGTTTGCAGTTTTGACTTGTGCAGGCAAGGAATGTTTGGTGCTGTGTTGCAGTTTCAGCTCCTGCAGGCAAATAGCATTCGATGTCGCCTTTTAGGCTCGTGCGGACGACGAACATTTTGGTGTCGATTTTGTCAAGTGATCTTGGAGAGGCATTCCTCACAATCTTCATAGTAAGAAGTCTTGATTGAGTGATCGAATGAGTGTTCAGGGAAGAAATCGCGCATCGTGATAGGGATGAATGATCTTTGTGTCGAAATTTCATCATCTTTAACATTTTTATGTTGCTTTGGAGGTTGATGAGAGATTCTTTGCCTCCTCCATGATTTGTTAACTTGAGGACAAGGTATATGCTTTTTGCGCGGTGTTTTTGGAGTGACAGAGTCCATCCTTCAACTTCATTCGGCTTGACTAGCATGGTTTTAGAGCATGCCCCCAGCGATTGAGGTGAAGATGTTGAGTCGAAATAGCCAAAAGTGTCGGTGGTATGGTTTGACTCCACCACATCATTAAGATCTAAGTCAATGACTCATTCTTAGGCCAGCTTCATGATGAGATCTTTTAGCACAAAGCATTTTTTCAACCGAATGACTAATGATGCAGTGATATTTGCAATATCTTGGGTTGTTTACTCGATTTATTTCTTCCGGCCGCTTGCACTCGGGCAACTCGATCACCTTCTTGTCAAGCAAATCTTTCAACATGGCAGCCATATCGATGTCAAGGAATGGATAAGTCTTCTCCTCAAGCTCATTCAAAGTGCACTTGTACCTCTCCTGATCATGAAAAGGTTTGTTCCACTTCACCTCCTTCTTTTTGTCTCTTGTAGAGATTTTGACGGGAGTCGTGTTAACCACCATTGCTTCCTTAGCAGGCTCCTTCACAGATTTGTCCATTTTATGCCCAAAGAATTTGTCTTTCTTATAGTCTGCGATCGATTCTTTCTTCCTATGGTAGGCGATGCTCAACTCAATGTCGTGGGCATGGGTGGTTAACTCCTCCTGCGGTTTGATGCCTTGAAAAATGTAGTGTAATCCCCAATGCATGCCTTGTATGCACATCTCAATCAAGGAAATCTTTGAGAGTTTGTCTTTACAGTCGAAACTTAGAGTGCGCCATCAGTTGATGTAGTCAACGACTGGCTCATCCTTCCACTGCTTTGTATTTGTAAGCTTCATCATGCTGACGATACGATGGGTGCTGTAAAGGTGATTCAAGAATTCTTGCTCTATATGCTTCCAATTGTTTATGGACTCAAGCTCTAGGTTTGTGTACCAATCAAATGCATTTCCTTTCAAAGAATGGACAAACTGCTTTACGAGGTAGTCTCCCTCAGTCCCAGCGTTATTTCAAGTTTCGACAAAATGAACGATGTGTTGCTTTGGGTTTCCCTTTTCGTCAAACTGCATGAACTTTGGTGGTTGGTACCCCGTCGGCATCCGCAAGCTATCAATCCTCTTGGTGTATGGCTTCGAGTACATCAGTACATCCCTCAAAGTGCATCCATATTTTTCCTTGATGGTATTTGTCATCATGTCTTGAAGTTGTTGGATGGAAAGAGAGCCCATTGATGTAGCTTCAGACTCTGGCTTTTGTTTCTCTCCAGCTTTGTCGATATAATGTGCTACTTCCTCGCCAGACTCCTCGTCGTGCTGATTCTTCTTTGGGTCAGGGTCAATTTCTCCATCATGCTGTGATTCTAACCTACTCATGAGCGTAGCGATCTACGCATCTTTATCCTCGACGATATTTGTCAGCTTTGCGATTTCCTTGTTCATCTATGCAAGTTGCTCTTCAATGAAGGCGGCACTGGTGATCATGACTTACGCAACCAAAGAATCTCTTATAGACATCGAGGTTGCTAGCAAAGTCTTCATATGATGGTTGCTGGTTGGTGATCTGCAATAGGATCCTACATTTGAGTTCGAATATGAAACCAGTAATAATGAGTGCTCCCTTGGGTTCTTCGAAGATAAAAAATCTCGTTGGCCGTTTTGGGACGTCATCTTATGTGCCACAGAAGCATGCTTTGGTGCCCCCAGTGAGGCTAGGTTGATGGCGAGTGCGCGCCTCTGACGCTCCCTTTGCTCATTCAATAACACTAACTTTGAAGTTACATGTTGAAAAGTAGCGACCGCCTTCCTTTGCTCCAGGTTATGTTGCCAATGGATTCTCTACTTGCAGTAGAAGTGCTGGTGCTCCTTGCCTCAGATGCAAGAGAGGCTTATCCTTTCTTTGATGCCATTGACTTAGAAGTGTGCTTGGATTTCTTGAACGGAGAAAGCGATGAAAGGTAGAGATTGTCCCACCGGGCGTGCCAAATTTGTAAACATGAAAACCCTGCGACAAATGAGACAAGAACACGTGTACAAAATAAATTGTTTGTATTAATGAATTTGTAGGGTTACAATCTCTTTACAACTTGATCATCTGATTCGATCTCCGAAATGTGTAGATGTGAAGTGTTGTTGATCCAAGGATCGCGATAACTTGATCTTGGATGAACGAATGTCACAAGGTTTGGGCTTTTGGCAATGGAGGAACAGGCACGTTTAGGGGTGCTTAGTGGTTCTTCATGGGATTTGACAAAGTTTTCTTGAGTGTTTTGGGTGTTTGGGGAAGGGGGGGTTTGAATGCTTGAGAGCTTCAGAATTGCAAAGCTTCAGCGTCTGGGCGTGAAATGATTTCTGGACCCCTTTCTTTGTCTTGGAGTCTCCTATTTATAGACTTTTCAGGCCTTAACTATGGATGGATTTGGCCTTGATTGTGGGCTTGATTATTTGACGAAATAACCAAGACTTGATTTATGGGCCAGTTCGTGATTTGACTCCATAAATTAACATTTGTTTTGATTAAATTAAAATCAAATAATTCATTTCCGCCAAGTGTTGACATGTGTTATTCTTGATGACTTGTCCGATTTTGTTGAGTCGCATGCCATGTGTCCAATTTGTGCGACACATGGCGCATGGCACGTATGCCCTAGCATGTCGAAACTTTAATGTGTTGGTGAATATTTATTTCACCGAAATTTCAATGTCTACACTAGTACCAAAGGTCGTGGTCGATCATGGGAAACCATTTACAAAAGCAAGATGTAATTTTTGAAGGTTTGAAAGCGTTAATGAATAAGTACTAATTCTCTAATAATCTTATGAAGCTCATAGTGCCAGCCAAATCAAAAGGAAAAGAAAAGGTTTAACCAAAAAATGATCAGAAAATGGCACTAATATTCAGCTCTTAGCTTAGCACGCAAGTTATCTATGTTTAAAGGGCATGGAAAATGATCATCTCCGGATCCGTTTTGTGGGAATCCGAGGGATCCATCAATCACGGTCATTCATCGTACATTGTGCGGTCATTTTTCATTAGATACTATTTATATTCAATTTTAAATTTTAAATTTTAAATGATTTCTGATCGCACGATGTACGATGAACGATTGTGATTGATGGATCCCTCGGATCCCCACAATGAGGATTCGGAGATGATCCTTTTCCAAAAGGCATAAGCTAGTGTTAACTAGGCATTGTTGGTTGAATTTTTTATGTGAAATTCATCCGTCTTGTAAGCCTTGTTTTCCTATACAAGCTTGAGCGTAGCGAATCTATCATCGACCAAAAGATGCACGATTCCAGTATCGTTCTGTGTTGAAATATAAAGGATATTTGTATTGTGTCATTTGAGTTATGTAGAGGATGCCACTTGTATTGTTATTAGTGGCTGTTGAGGTTTGTCTCAAGGTTGTTATAAGTTGTATAAGTATAAATAGTGAAAATGCCTTGTAATAGTTAACTTAACAGAAATAGAAGGATTCAGTTGCAAAATTCTCTTTCTCTCTCTAAACCTCTTAGATATCTCTCTCTATTTCCATAGTTTATGTAACAACCCATCCCGGAATTTATGGAACAGAAGGGTATTTTTGTATTTTCACTTTGGTTGGGTTTTATTTGTTTTAAAATATTGCTTTCTGGTGTTAAATGGTGTGCCCAATGGGCTTACCCTTGATTTTGGTCCCTCGGCTCTCCCTTCTCCTTGCCTGCCACGTGGCACTCTACTTATTCCCTCCCCAACATCACTTTTTCTATCCCTCACCTCTCCTGGTTTTCTCCATAACTCTATACTTAATCTCCCTTTATTTCCGAGAATGAACCACCATCATTCCTCACGATTCCGACCAAGCCAGTCCCATAAATCCTTATTTCGAACCTTTGGGACATAAGGAACATGATTACATCTTCGCTTGCATCGTTAGAGCACCATTTGAGTGATCTACCATTGAAGCCGAGAGCTTCAAGCTTCCACTTCTCAAACCCAAGTGAGGTTATTGCTCTATTCTGTTTGTTCGAGTTATTCTTAACTTGATGTTGTGTTTTTGAGTTGAAAACCAAAGGTATCTAACTCGTTTGTGCATGTTCTTCCCCCTTCCCAATTTTTTGATAAAAACCCGACGATTTCAAGCCCACTTTCCGGTTCTCGGCCATGGTGAAGGACCACGAAGGTACAAACCTCTCCCTCTTACCTCTACCTTCATTTTGATATATAGATCGTAGGGTGAAATGTTGATTCAACGTCGACCGGAGCTCAAGAGGCTTCGGTCTTCTTCCTCGTGGAGAAACGGGCTAGCTCTCCTAAACCCACAGAACCCAGGTCTTTTGGGTCGAGCAAACTAAGGTCTTCGGCTCTTTGAAACAAAAGCCCAACCCAATTAGCCTTTAACCCAAAAATCTTTTGAGTTAGGCCTTGGGCCGTATAGAACTCGGGCCTTAGGCCCATTAACCCCCAAGGCCCAAGTCATTTGAACCCAACCTAAAACCCACGGGCCTCCAGCCCAACCCACCTAAACCTAACCCTAACCCAAGTCCAAACCCTAAGCCCTGAACCTGGTTGACCCAAGCACGGTGACCCGACCCAATCTAACCGTTGACTTTTTCGGTCAACATTGGCCGTTGACTTTGATCGTTGAGCGGTCAACGTTGACTTTTGGGTTTACTTTTTCGGGTTTTGTTCGGGACCCTTCCTAGGCTAATTTCGACGTCCTGAATCTGTTTTTGACGTCTGTTTTCCCAAATTCAATTGTTTTAGTAAAGTTGTATTAATTGGACCCTTTATGTGCTTAGGTGCACTTATTAGCGGTGATTCCGTCATTCTTATTTCGCATTACTCTTCGACGACGAAGTATCTGTGAGTGGACCCCTTCTAAAATGTATGTTTTAATAGTAGAAATGCATACATGAAAAGCATGATTTAATGGTTACATTTTATGAAATGTTTTACGAGTAAATTAGATTTACACTTTATGATTATCATGCTTAACTTAGAATATTTTGGAATACCATACTTTATCGTATCTATGTTCTTGGTAGTATATATGATGGATGACTATATACTATTTACGAACATGTTTTTACACTCTTTGTAGTATATATGATGGATGACTATATACTATGAAGATATTTTGAGATATATGTATGTATGTTGGAAAGATTATATTCAATGTTTTTGTGCTTATCTAATGGTCACTGTTTTGCCTACGGGCGATGATACTTATATTGGTTTCGGCCAGGCATTGGTAGATGGCTACGGCCGGAAAATATTATATTGGCTTCGGCTGGGCATTGGTAGATGGCTACGGTCGGGAGATATTATATTGGCTTCGACCGGGCATTGGTAGATGGCTATAGCCGGAAGATATTATTATTGGCTTCGGTCGGGCGTTGGTAGATGGCTTAGGCCAGGCGTTTGGTTCGTTCTTTCGAACGATCTTGATACCACTATTTAGCACACTATACGATATATGTTTTATGAAATGTTTTATGGCATGCTAGGGTTTTCAGAAAACCTATCACATATTATGTTATTAGTTTTTATAAACTTTGGGGGTTAGTACATTGTTGAATAACTGTTTCAATATTATATATATATATATATATATATATATATATATTAACTTGGTCCACTCATGTTTTTTTTGCGCCCCTCAGGATTTGGAATCGAGGCGTACAATCTCAGCGTGAAGGCACTTTCGCATCAGCATCTTCAAGTCCTCTCAATGTAAGATCCATTCTCTTATTCATTCAATCTTATATTCTTCCCTTTAGTGTTCTAGTTTGTATGCTCTGAACATGTTCCTAAGTTGCATAATCATTGTATTTAAATTTATAATTATTCTTTATAGTATTATTACTTATGCATTCTAATATGGCTTCATCACCTTCGGGTGTCGGCCAACATGTGCCTACCCTGGTGTTTGGGGAATATCATGGTTGGGCATGTTAATTTGGTATCAGAGTGTGGTTGTTCAGAGTATACTTAGGATCTTCTATTACTGTAGTAGTGTATCGGTCATGACATCATTTGGATGTCATGACTACTGGATTTGTTGTCTTTCAGCACGGTTGTGCAACCCTCATTCTACATGAATAGTCACATCTTATGGAAGAAGAAGAAATTCATGTCGGGATTGTGCCTCATCAATGACGAATTAGTTTGTTGGATGACTTTTAACATCGGATTGATACTCAGCAACATGCATTCCCTAAGAATTACGGGCAGAGTCAGATTTACATAGGAGTGCTAGGAGACGGAAAAATCTTAGTGGTACGAGTTGGTTAAGACCAACTAGAGATCTGAAGCAATGTTGTATTCTGCGACATGCATTCCCCAGGAATGGTGGGCAGAGCCATATCTTTGTGGTAATTGCTCAAAACATTCGAAGTGTGTGTTGCAGAAAGCGAGTAAGCGCTAGTTGTTATGAAGTTATTGAATGGTAGTTTGGTGGGATCAAATCAACATTCTCGAACTCGTTCTTGCTAAGGAATTCATGTGGATCATTAGAACAATTCTCGACGATTGTGTTATCGATAACCTTCTTACTTGCTCCAACAACGAAGTCAATTCCTTAACCACCAAATTCTTTAGCGTTGACTTTGTTTAGATTAAATACTTTTCTTGGGAGACTCCTCGGTAACAGATGTTATTCTCATCAATTTCCAAAAGGGGTTGCGACCGTTGGAAATTGAAAATCGTCACAAAGAGTTGTGAAATACGAAATATCTTTGGACTTGTTTTGACCCTCAAATTCTTGAGTGTTCTTTTAGCCTTCTCGACATGATTTATCACTCAATTCGTAAGGAATTCACGAGGGATCGACTCGGCTGAAGTGTGCGCCCAGTTCATATCGATTTGGACATGAACATTAAGAGCATAACCTTTTCACAAGCTTACTAGACTTACCAGGAAGACTTCCATGTGGGTGTGAGGTTTGAACCGTCTTTTAGTAAGAGATTGATGAAGGTTGTAGTGCAGGTGGTCAGCAAATTGCATCACCAATCACTATCTTCACGCAGAAATGAATAGTTACCTTTATTATTTTGCTACAATTCCCCTACCAGTAATATCATGTCATCCTCTCTGCTTTTGACATTACTTGTACTAGCACTTTTTGTTACACCTTCCGCTTGTATTCTGAATTAAATGTATGCTCTGAACATGTCATGCATTATCACTATCATTTTTATTAACAGCTGATTATTATTATATTATTTTGGGTAAGATTTGGATATAAAAATTTCATTGTGTAGTTAGCACAAAAATTTATATGCATGTTTCACATGTTCTTGGCATATGCATTCATAAAATGACTTACGTCACCCTCGGGTGTCGGCCAGCACATGGCCATCCAACTGTCCCCCGGACATCGGGATCGAGGCGTGTCATTTGCACTAGTGGATACCACTATTATGTTTTACTTAATGGAAGTATAAAATAAACTCCAAGTGTTTGTTGAATCTATCGTTTTGAAGGGATACACATTCTACAAAACTAGTTTCAACGATCCAATTATCAAACTTGTTTGTATATGCTCCAAGATCGCATACGTAAAAAAAAGGCAAAAAACTGACATTCAAATATTAGGTAATGGGACGAAACCTTTCAACGGTTATAAACAAAAAACTCACAATTTAACGGTTATTTTAAGGGAGTTTTAACAAAAAGCCCACAGTACTATTCACTTTAGCGAAAAACCATATTTTTACACTAAAAAGTCAATAGTACTATTCACTTTGCTCTTTATTTTGTCCTTATTATTAAAACTCAAAGTTTTCAAGCCATTTTAATTAGTTTTCCTTTATTTTAACTTCAATTTTGCTGATTTTTTACAATTATACTCCTCAACCCTATAAGAGTACGATGAACGAATTCGATCTTCAATTTAAAATATTTGCACTAGTGGATAACACAAATTATTATGTTCTACTTAATGGAAGTATAAAATAAACTCCAAGTGTTTGTTGAATCTATCGTTTTGAAGGGATACACATTCTACAAAACTAGTTTCAACGATCAAACGATCAAACTTATTTGTATATGCTCTAAGATCGCATACGTAAAAAATCGTAAAAAACTGACATTCAGATATTAGGTAATGGGACGAAATCTTTCGATGGTTATAAACGAAAACTCATGATTTAACGATTATTTTAACTCCAATTTTGCTGATTTTTTACAACTACACTCCTCAACCCTATAAGAGTACGACAAACAAATTCAATCTTCAATTTAAAATATTTGCATTAATAGATAATACTTTTTTCCATATGTATTCTAAGTTATATGATCTATTTATTGTAGAATTTAAATTAAGCATCAAACTTATTTCAAGAATATCCAACAACACAAGTGACCATTGGTAAATAATTGATTCCAACAAAACCATATGCCTTAAAATTTATTTTGACAAAGAAAAAATTTTGTCGGAAAAAATATGATTACTTCCGACCACAACTAATCACCTTCAAAAATATAAAAGCATTACCGAGAGGACTTTTTTTTCCTCAGAAAAATATAAAAACATTACCGAGAGGACTTTTTTTCTCTCAATAATACTAAATCAATTTCATCAACATGAGTAAACCTTCGAAAATAACCATTCTATTTCCGATAAGAACTTTACTTGTCGTTTGTCACGCCCCGATCCCAACATACGTCCATGATCGACACGTGACGTCACCAAATACTCGTATCTCTAACATACCCCACCTCCAGGAAAGGCAAAACACAACTTAAGATCCAACTGCGCAATAATTCTTCGTAGACTTTATGGCTGCATCTAACATCCTCGTTAGACTGACTACGTACACTAAATAAGAATCAAGCCATTCGTAGTTCATTACCTCACTACACTCGAACATTCATCACATAAATCGTTATGTCCCAACAATATACCACAGTGCATATCATGCAATATTTCAAAGAACAAATGACGAAGCACAATCATATTCTCTAGCCATATTTATCAACAAGCTTAATCATAACAATGACAATGATATCCAACATAACAATCTCACATGATGATTAACATTTCCACTTCATCCATCACATAAATCATCATGTTTCCCACATAAAATCACAATTCATAGCATGTAACATATTAAAGAATTAACAATGCACAATATTATTCTCTAGAAACATTGATCAATTAAAATAATCATAATAACAACACTCATATCCAGCGTCATTCCACAATCCCATCAATTAATCAATTCATGAATCAAAGATGCACGATCTTAGCATTTAATTACATTAATCAAACAATGCGATAACATATCATATTACAAATTTAACCAAGGAACTTTTTATATAATTCCCTACTTGAATCATGAATAATAACATGGAAATTCTAATTTGTATTCCCATTCACTTGAATCTAAGATTCTAAGATAAACTTATGGAAATGAGCAAGAGCAAGAATTCTGGACCACTCAACATAATCCAACAACATCGGATTCCAGACCACTCAACGGAACCAAAATATTAAGCGGCTTCTCGTAATCTACCTAGACCTGTCACATGTAAAATCAATGCCTACATTATGGGAATGGTACACTGGGCAAATCAGGCACTCAGATAACCTGCGAGGGTTGGGTGAGTGACAATAATACAAGTATGTGATATTCAATAAAAATAGACCATCGATCACAATCTATAAACATCAAGTATAGAATCATGCTTTATGAAATCATAATCAAGTTGCTGAAAACACCGAAAGAGTCACCCAGACATCCAACGGCTTTTCTAATTCAAACCACAAGATTCTCAAAAACCATCGTTCATATGTACATTAAAACCTAAGGCTAGAGGGATGCAGTTCGGTTGAAACCTACATAAGTAACCAAACAGAAAGTGGCCCCCCATAGTGGATTAACCAAGCAGAGCCACCCCTTAGTAACCATGTAGGTAGTGACCCCCCATCGCGGATTAACCAAGCAGAGTCACTCCCACGAATTTGTTAGGCAGTGATCACCCATCGCGGATTAACCAAGCATGATCACCCCTAAGTATGTATGGCCATAAGGATCGCCCATTGCAGATTAACCAAGCACGATCCATAAATAATATGGTCCCCCATTGCGGATTAACCAAGCAGGACCACTAGTGACCCCCCCATCGCAAATTAACCAAGCAGGGTCAAGATAACCAAGTAGGTAGTGACCCTCCATCGGGGATTAACCAAGCAGAGTCACACCTATAGAACTGTTAGGCAGTGATCACCCATTGCGGATTAACCAAGCATGATCACTCCTAAGTATACATGGCCATAAGGATCGCCCATCGTAGATTAACCAAGCATGATCCATAAATAGTATGGTCCCTCATCGCGGATTAACTAAGCAGGACTATCCATGTACCACTACTACATGGTGTAAACTCGGTGTCATCTAACCCCGTGACACTAGGGTAACGGTCCCCTACTAGCCCTCGCATTTCTCAACATTTCAAATGTATATTTATAACACAATTCATAAACATTTCAATATGCACTTCAAATCACCTTTTTCACAAATATTTCCAATCCATGAATCAAATCACATTTAATAAAAATAGATCGATGGCCAATTATAAAATCACAGTTTAACAGAAAACACATTTATAAAACCAAGTCATATCCACAAAGGATATTAATATAAAGAATCAGGTAATCACCATATCACATATTTTAAAGTCACTCACCGAGATAAGCCGTAAAGCCTCACAGAGCCTCCATTAATACTAATTTTAACTAAATATTATGTTCTATAATACATTGAGGTTTGGTGACGATCCAACAGTCGGATTATCGTCAATCACACAAACAAGTGGCAATCCAATTTGATCACCACACTAAACAATTGAATTTTAGGAAACCGAGCTAGACATAGGTTCACAGGGTCACTAGAAGGTATTTGATACTTAGACAACACTCGTGGACAGTCCCACGCACCGCCACATGCAATGGTAGCCAAGGTGGAGGGTTTAGAAATCCCGAATTTTCAACATTAACTAAATGAGCTCAAATTTACATGGTAGCTAGAGCTCAACAAGGAAAACACTTTTCACAACTAAGCCGACGATAAATTCTAACCGGAAACCATCCAAATTCACCGGAGAATACCAAATTTCTAGGGTTCTAAACACCCAACTCTAAAATGAATGCGAAAGCACAAAATAAGCATACCAACTTGAAGATTATGAAGAGTAGATGAAGTTTCATACCTCACTCAAAGGAAATGGTTGCCGGAATCACCGGAAAAATGATAAAACAGCCTGAAAAGTTGTGGGCTTTGTGGCTTCGAACTGCAAATATGGAAAAGAAAATGGGAAATCTAACACTACAGAGATGTAGGGTTCATCAAGAGCTTTCCATGGACACCAAGATCACCCAAAATGGAGCTCGAACAGAGGAGATACAAGCGGTCAAGTTGGTGGATTAACGAGTCCAATCTCCCCCCCAAAACGGGTTAGAATCAGACCCCTCCCTTTTTCTTTTTAAGAAACCTCCCCCATTTTCTAGAGGTTTCTCTTCAATTATAGCATTTTGGTAAAATTACCAAAATGCCACCAACTTCAAACGACTCTAACTTCTTCGTTCTGACTTGGAATTAAGATCTGTTTACACCTACGCGCTCATGGAATTGAACTCCACCTAACCAACTCAAGAATAGATCGAAAAGGTCGAGAAAATTGGAAATGACTAAAGTACCCCTCACTTCATTTTTCTCAAATTTGGAGAATTAACGAACTAGTTTCAATTAAATCTTCGAAATACGTCAAGAATAAAATAAAATACTAATTTTGGGGACGGGATATCACATCATTAATACAACTGGCACCAATTCTTCTCGCCAAACAAAAGTGCATTTCGGACAAAACTTGAGACTTTTTTCGAGGACATTATGTGCGTTGGTAATAAAAATTTGTTTCATGCCATGTTACCGACGACCCATTTTTTATGGTTGCAAAATGTGCTTTTTACAACAGTTTTTTTGGGCCCTCGGAAAATCTTCGTCAATAATGACTACTTTTCTTGTAGTGACTTCCGCATCGACATCTTTGAGTCCTCTCAGTGTAGGACCTACTCTCTTATTTATCCAATTTTGTATTATTCCCTTTAG
The DNA here is from genome assembly GCF_041283825.1 of Pyrus communis. Classification (NCBI taxonomy): domain Eukaryota; kingdom Viridiplantae; phylum Streptophyta; class Magnoliopsida; order Rosales; family Rosaceae; genus Pyrus; species Pyrus communis. Next base: position 27,559,195 of record NC_142575.1, read on the forward strand.
TGTTTTAGTTAGATTGTATGGTCTAAACAAGTTCCTAAGTTGCATAATCATTGTATTTAACTTTATAAGTATTGTTTATATTATTATTACTCATGCATTCTAATATGGCTTTGTCACATTCGGGTGTCGGCCAGCACATGTCTACCCTGGTGTTCGGGGAATATCAGGGTCGGGCGTGTCAGCTTAATTTCTTCACTTTAACAATGTTGACATGGTATCAGAGCTGGTACGATTAACACCATCGGTTGACGATATTTCTTCTTAATTCCGCTCTCTTTGATTGTTACTGTTCTTCTTTGATCTTCGTCAGAGTTCTGGTTGTTGTTTCTAATTTTAGTTGTCGTTGTTCAAAGTCGGTGCTCTGTGAAAACCTAGAATTTTGGGGATTTTCTATGTTCTTGAGATGCTGTTCGTCTTCGTCGGTTACAGAGGTGATATTTTTCCTACTTACAAGTAGTATCATTGTTAATTGTTGAGATCTCTGCAATTTTTCCTGAAACCCTAATTTTTTGGGATTAATGTAGTGGATTCTTGATTCTGTTTGTGACCCTTCTGCTATGATATTGCTACACTTCTTGTGTACTATGTTTGTTTGTGGTGTAAATTGCTGTTACAGTTAGTTTTTCTTGTGATTCAAGATTTGTGATTTCTAATTATCCAAACATAGTTACCACTGCACAATTAGCTCTAACACAATCCCCAATTTCCTCTTTAATTCCAAGTGTGAGTAACACTGTTACTCGAACTATGTTATGGCAAAACTTGACTACTCGAACTATGTTACTTGGAATTTCTAATTGGAATTGTTGTTGGATGACAATGGAATTCGAGGCTTCCTTGATGGATCAATTCCTTGCCCTGCACTTTTTGATGATTCTGACTCTGACAATGACACAGTGAAAAATGATCACACTTTAACTAATGCATATAAAGTTTGGAAGATTCATTATAAGGCTTTGATAACACTCATTACTGCCACTTTATCCACTGTCGCACTGTCTTGTGTGATTAGTTGTAAAAGCTCGAAAGAAGTGTGGACTTGTCTTCATGAAAGGTTTGCCAATATGACTAGAACTAGCATTGTGCAAATGGAAATTGATCTTCAAAACATTAAGAAGGGCTTTGAGAATATTGATGCATACTTGCAAAGAATAAAAGATTCTATGGATCAATTGGCTACAGTTGGTGTGTTCATATTTGATGAGGACATTGTTATTGTAGCATTGAGAGGTTTACCCCCTGAGTATAACACCATTAAAGTTGTGATTCGTGGTCGTGAGAATCTAGTATCTCTCAAGGAACTTAGATCATAACTGAAGGCAGAAGAATCTACATTAGATGAAACTACTAAACAGATTCCTCTCATGTCAGCCATGCATGCTCAAGCTACTGGTTCTACATTTGATGTTGGTGGTTCTTCGGGTACTAATTCTTATTCTTCAGGACCTGATCTTGGTAGTTCATCTGGAACCATGTTGCCAGTTCCTACAACTTCATTTCCATAACACTTTGCACCTATGTTATTCATGCCTCAGTTTTCACAACTTCCATTTCCTATACCTCAGGCTTTTGTATCTTAATATGGCTTAGGCACTTACAATAATTTCAAAGGGAACAATTTCAAATCCAAAGGCAAAGGCAAGAAGTTCTTTTCTGGGAATCAGCCACAATATAATCAATAACCTTCTTATGGTGCCAATTCATTCTCACATTCCTCATTTCTACCTTAAGGATCATAGTTTTCTCAAAATCCTCAACAGGTGTGTCACATATGTGATAGAAAGGGCCATTATGCCCTTACTTGTTTCCAGAATGGTTGTCAAATTCGTCATCGAGTGGGACATACTGCAGTTACATGCTTTGATATGAATCAAGCTGCCAATCAACCCTTTAACTCACCATAGTTCTTTCAATCATATCCACAACAATATCAACCTTCTGTGCATCCTCAAGTTACAAATCCTGGAATGGCTAATATGCCAAACAATTCTGTTGCTACAATGTATCATCAGTTATCTTAGCATACTAAAGGTTCATCGCATAACTTTCCCGTTGCTATGAATGCTCGGAATCATACATTACACTCTGCACCACAACAGGAGTATTGGCTTCTTGATTATGGGGTAACCAATCATATAACCAATGACCTATTTAATGTTCATATGGCAGCTCCTTATCCTACTAATGACACTGTCACTGGTGCAAATGGTAAAGGTTTAAACATTGCTAATTTTGGCAATTCCAATCTCTCAACTAAGTCACACAATTTTAGATTGAATTATATGCTGCATGTTCCATAATTATCTCAACATTTGTTGTCTATGCATCAGTTATGTAAAGATAACAGTTGCAAATGCATTGTTGATGAGTTTTCTAGTTGTGTACAAGACAAGGTCATCTAGAGAACATTGTTCCAAGGACTGAGTAACAATGAAGTTTACCCTATTCCTATGTTCAAACCTTCAACAAGTCCTTCAGTAGCATTTCTTGGGCAAAAAGTTAATTCTACCCTATGACAATATAGATCGGGACACCCTACAAATTCTGTTGTACAAACAGCCTTTAGTAAGTCTTCCATTCCATTTCATAGTACCACAAACATTTAGACATGTACTTCTTGCTTGAAAAGCAAATTCACAAAACTACCATTTCATGTAAATGTCTCTAAGTCTTCAATTCCTTTTAAGGTGATACATATAGATGTATGGGGCCCTGCTCCTCAAATGTCTTTAGAAGGTTACAAGTAGTATATGTCATTCATAGATGAATGTACAAGGTATACATGGATATTCCATATTACCAATAAATCTGTTGTTTTGGACATTCGTAGATGAATGTACTAGGTATACATGAATATTCCATATTATCAATAAAGTTGTTGTGGTTGGACTCTTTGTTCAATTTCAAGCTTATATTGTCAATTCCTTTGCCAAGATTATTAAAATTCTACAAAGTGATGGTGGTGAAGAATATGTTAGATCCAAAGGCATAATTCACCGGATTTCATGCCCACATAAGTCTGAGCAAAATGGCTTGGCTGAAAGAAAGAATAGGCATGTTGTTGAAACAACTATTACTCTTATTCAGCATGCTTCTTTATCCACTCATTTTTGGTGTCATGCATGTGCTACTACAACTTACTTAATCAATAGGATGCCTACACCTATTCTTGGAATGAAATCACCATTTGAAGTTTTATTTCACTCTCCACCTAGATTAGATCATTTAAGGGTCTTTGGTTGTGCTTGTTATCCTTCTTTCAAACCTTATAGGACTAATAAGCTTGACCCTAAGACAACATAGTGCATTTCTTTGGGCTATGATGCACGGTACAAATGATACATTTGCTTTGATGTTTCAAAACACAAATTGATAGTTTCTAGACATGTCTTATTAGATGAAACTTAATATCCAACAGTGTCTCACCCTTCTAGCAAACAGTCTTCTTCCTCTCAAACTTATATCTCACCACTACACACTGTTCATCCCAATTCTTTTCATCAGTACTCCATTATCCTTATACCATTACCAAATGTTTTCCAATCATATGTTTCCTCACCCCAAGTTACTTAGTCTAGTTCTCTCCCACATGATGATTTTGTCTCCTCTGCTGCTACTGCATCAGGCACTGGAACTTCTGAGTCTTTTTATATATTAGAGTTGAATCCAAATATCACAACATCTTAAATTCAAGATTTACTACATATGGCCATTTCTTCTTAGAACTATCACCCTATGCAGACCATGTCCAAGTCTGGTATTTCTAAAAAGAAACAAGTTTTCAATGTTGCAGTTCAGTCTACCACTGGCACGAAATAAAAAACCATTACTGCAGTTTCCAAATCTGTTGAGTGGAAACAAGCAATGCAAGAGGAAATAGATGCATTATTCAACAACAAACTTGGTTTTTGGTTCCTCTACCTCTAGATAAGAACTTAATGGGTTGCAAGTGAATCTATAAGATCAAGAGGCATCCAGATGGTTCCATTGCTAGGCATAAAACGAGGTTGGTGGCCAAGGGATTTTCTTAGGAGGCAGGACTAGACTATTATGAAACCTTTAGCCCTGTGGTGAAACCAACTACAATGAGACTCATGTTATCTTTGGCAGCTACTAAAGGTTGGAAATTGAAGCAACTAGATGTAAAAAAATGCATTTTTTACATGGATTTCTTAAGGAGGAAGTATACATGTCTCAACTTAGGGATTTGTTGATGTTCATCACCCTAGTACATTTGCAAATTGCACAGATCTCTCTATGGTCTTAAACAAGCTCTATGAGCGTGGAATGACAGGTTTACTTCTCTTCTGCTTTCACTGGGTTTTACAGCTTCTTATGCAGATCCTTCTCTTTTTGTCAAGCATGATGGTCTTCATCTGGTTGTGTTACTTTTGTATGTGGATGATATCATCCTTACTGGAGATTATGATGCTAGTGTACAGCCTGTGGTCCAACAATTGACAAAGGAATTTGATATGAAAGATTTAGGTCTTCTTCATTATTTCCTAGGCCTGCAAATTGAATATTCACTCTCAGTGGTTATTTGTTCATCAATCCAAGTATGTACAAGACTTGCTACAGAAGACAGATATGGTTCAGTGCAAGCCTTATATTACTCCATGTCACCCTAATAAAAAAAACACTCAATCATGGTAGTCCTCTAAATTCTAATCCTACTACTTACATGAGTATTGTTGGAGCTTTGCAATACTTAACATTCACAAGACCTAATATTGCATACTCAGTTAATCAGGTTTGCCAATTCATGCACCCTCCATTATAATCTCATTTTGTTGTTGTCAAACATATCTTGAGATATATCAGAGGAACTATGGATTGAGAGGTTTGTTTAGGCCTAAAAGTTTATATCTTAAGGCATACACAGATGTGGATTGGGCTGGTGATTCCAATGATAGAAGGTCTACAACTAGTTTTGTGGTGTTTCTAGGTTCCAATCCCATCTCTTGAAGTTCTAAGAAGCAACATACAGTTAGTCATTCTTCAATTGAAGTAGAAGCCATGGCCACTACTACTGTTGAGATTATTTGGATACAACGGTTGCTTAAAGACTTGCCTATTCCGAGTTTTGTTCCTCCTCTATTACATTGTGACAATATCTCAGCTATGGCATTGGCAACTAATCTAGTTCTTCACTCCAAAGCTAAGCATATTGAAGTGGATTGTCACTTTGTTAAAGAACGTTTTCAACAAGGTGTTATTTCACTTCAGTTTGTATCCTCTACTGATCAGTATGCAGATATCCTTACCAAAGGTTTATGTTCTCCTTCTTTCAGCCATCATTGTTCCAATCTTATGCATGGGGTTTCCCAACATAAGATTGAGGGGGAATGTTAGAATATAAAGGATATGTGTATTGTGTCGTTTGAGTTATGTAGAGGATGCCACTTCTATTGTTATTAGTGGTTGCTGAGGTTTGTCTCAAGGTTGCTATGAGTTGTATGAGTATAAATAGTGAGAATGCCTTATAATACTATACTTAACAGAAATAGAAAGATTCAATTGCAATATTCTCCTTCTCTCTCTAAACATCTTCGACATATCTCTCTCTATTTCCATAGCTTAATTTCTTCATTTCTAGCAATGTTGACACTCTGGTGTGCAGATAAGAGAAAGAGAGATAGTGAAGTGTGAAAGAGTAATGCTAGAGAAACTAAATTAGTAGATAAAAATTTATAAACTAAATAACATGAAAGTTGATGAATAGATTATAACTTAGACGTTGATAAATATACTCATTCCTATTAGGAACACATCATTTAATGTACAAATTTTATCTACAAATTTATATTCCTTCATTACCCGACGTGGAAATACATGACTCGGCAATTGCAAAAGGAAAAATGAAGGGAGACGGAGTGGGGAAAAGGGTCAGGAAAACTGGACCATTAAATACGTGGCACATTCAGAACGTTTTGATTATTTTGAACGGTTTGGATTTGAAAGTTACGTATATTTCCGCAGGGTGAAAAGCATTTGCAAAGAGGACTCCCTTATATTTTCAATGCCGCCCCTTGTTTCGTCAATTGTCAGCAAAACGGCGTCGGACTGATCTTTTAGCCTCAGAAACTCTCTGCTCCTCTACCAGTAAACTACCCACTCCCACCGTCCTCCGCCACAGTCAAGCTTCCGGCCTCTGATCGCCTCCAAGAGAGTATAAGATGCAGAAATTGGGAGATTTCAAGCTTCCCCAGTTCTTCAATTACCCTCCGTACTTCACACTCCAACCCGTCAGAGACACCCGAGAGAAGCAGATACAGCTATGGAAAGACCTCATCCTCGACTACTGCAAAACCCACCACATATTCGTCATCGGATTGGAAGACCAAGACTTTCCGCTCTTCTCTAACCCCGCGATCGAGCGATCTCTCACCTACGAAGCCCGGGAAGCCTTCCTCTCGGCGTTGGTGGCGCAGGGCCGGGCGGAGTGGCTGGATAAAAGCCGCCGAAAGTGCCTTGTTTTATGGCATCGGATTCAGGACTGGGCTAATATTGTCCTGGACTTCGTCAAGGACAATGGGTTGGAGGATAGTGTGATGACGGTTGAGGAAATCCGAACTGGGATTGAATCGAGGGGGACGGAGCTTCATGGGATTGATCGGACGGTTCTGATGAGGGCTTTGAAGATGCTGGAGCAGAAAGGGAAGCTTGCAATCTTCAAGGGGACTACCGCAGATGACGAGGGCGTGAAGTTTTCGATTTGATTTTGGTACCCTTGGACTCTTAATCCAGGTTTAGGAAAAACCCCCATTTGTATTATGCTATGTTTGTTTTGATTAGATGAATTGGTACTTTTGTTCAACAGATGCTTCAGGCCTAATCAGTAATCGCTATGAGAATATGATTTTGGGGAATCTTCTTTTGTCTCTTTAATCTTTGCTGCAATCTACACAGGCATGCTTTTATTCATAGGTACAATAATGGTTATTTGCTTTCTTCGCTGTGGATTATGGTTTTCTATCGGTTTTTGGACTATAGATGCATCAAAGCATTTATCAGGTGCAATGTGATTGTTTACATGGTGTTTGTTTTATAGTGTGTCATCTAGATTCTTAACAAAGAGTATGCTCTATGAATTCTAATTAAGTTACCCTTTGACTGTAGTCGCTGAGCTTTTATTCTTTCGGTTTGATTTGTGTGCGGAAAGAATCAAATAGGTGGCCTGTAGAGATCTAGATTGTCAAGCATTGTCAAATGAAAAAATGGATTGTGAGATTTTATCCATGTCCAGTTTCCTCCGATTAATTCAAAGAAGAATGGAGATAAAATTAAGGGAAGCATGGAAAGCAGACGAGAAAAAGCTGACACTCTTTAACTCAGACCTGTCCTTAGAGTCATAAGCCTTTTTTCTTCCAGAAAAATGAAACTGGATGACAGAGTAGGTGATCATCTTAGCTCCAACATATAAACGTGCATCTTTTCAGGATTTCGACTCTTCCATGTGAAAAAGCACCGTAATCTGCTCCATTTCATCTCAGTTGCCATGATGGGCTTTCATATTATGGGGCACTTAATCCCTTTGTTACTAAAGTTTGAGGCCTTGTTCGTGCAAAATCATGTTCTTGAGCAGAGTAATGCTTATATTGGCTACTATCAGTCGTATTTTTATGTGTTTCCTGGTGCTTGTATCTTCTCAACAGCTTGGGATGTCTTTATTCCTGTGGGATCCTGCTTTTTGCTGCAATTGTTTACCTGCAGGCTGCAGCAGTAGTTTGGAGGGTGTTGTTTTCTTCCCTGTAGATTTAGTGGATCAATATTAGAAGGTGCCTGTGTCTAATAACTTGTAATTTTCCAGAAAAAAAATAGAACGGAGATGTGTGTTGTTTCTGTTCGTATGAGAAAATCTGCATGCTCGTGTGTGTTGTTTCTACTCTCATGTCTCTGATCTCCAGCAAACTCGCGTGCACATTTGTGGGATACCAGTTTTACTATGTGAAAGGACACCGTAACTTATCCCTTTTATTTCAGTTCTCATGCTTGCATTTCTTACTTTGAAGTACATGCTCCCACTTGTGCTTAACTTGCCTTGTTCTTGCAAAACTGAGAAAGCCAAGATGTCTCGTGTAAGAGTTGGCAGATGGCTTGAGGTGAATGAGATGACCGTACGTGTTGTCACGTTATTGGCTTTCATATTCCATCAACGTCTTCTCCAGCTTAAGTGATCCAAGCAGTTGCACGATCCCAACCTAATGGTTTCATGGGGTGCTGAGAAAATGGTATTCAATGTTTGTGCACTATTACACATCACCGGAGGCTTCATTTCTTTGTTTGTGAACTTCAAGCAGAACAAATTGCACATTGTAAAGCATTTTCTTTTTGGGCATTTAAGGTCCTTTGCCCGTCTAGTATTCGATGCCTTTCTTTTCCCTCAAATCAGCCTCAACATTTTTCTGAACTCAAAGGATAGTCCTCCTTGTTCATTTTACCTTGGAATTACTATTCTGGTGTACTTCCCCATGCATATGACCTTTACGGGGCTCAAACCTTTGATCCTATCCTCCATTGATCGTCCAAATTTGTGATTGATCGTCATACAGGTCATTTATCTGGTTCCTGGGATGTCATTGTTTGTTTTGTGGATCTGCTATTTGCTGCATTCATACTTGCAGCAGCAGTTCAGTGGACGTTGCATCCATCGAAGTAGATTGAAGGGACATGAAAGTTATGAGAAAGTAAGTTACAGTGTTGTTTGTGCTTCTGTTAGTATATAAACATAAACAGACTATTTACTTTGCATTCGGTATTGATTTTAAAGAGTTTCTTATTAGTACTTGTCATTCTTTAGGCTTGTGTTTCACTTGGACTTGGGTCATATTTCCATCATCTGGTACACTGTGACTAGACCTGTAAATGGGTCGGGTTTACTGGGTTTGGACCCGATCTGTTAATTTAACGGATCATCCAAACCCAACTCGTTAAGCTAATGGGTTATCCAAACTCAACCCGTTAATCTAATAAGTCACTCGTTAACAATTTTTATTTTTATTTTTTTTTCACATTTTGCATTCCAAAACAAATTACACATCTTTTAACCTAAATTACAAACAGTAACTAAAAGTCTAACATCATATACACACACACACACACACACACACACACACACACGTGTGAAAGAACCGCTACCACCAGCTCTGACGAGGCTGCTATGCCACATTGATCGAGCTTCCTCTTCATCTCAGAGCCCAGCGACTCGCTCCATAAACTTAAGATGTCGACAATGCTTTTCACATCCCGAGAAAGATCGGAATCCGAGACTCCCAACTCAGTATCATCATCATCTTCGTCGTCGTCGTCCTTGTCTTCGTCGTTAGCAATAGCAACATTGACATGTGATTCTTCTGCTGTGGAATTGTCATTAGCTGAGTTTGGAGACTTGGAGTGTGAGCTAGTCGAAGAAGAGGACCAAAGGAGGACGGGAGTAAAGAAATGCATTGGAGGTGCTGATTTAGTAGCAGGGGTTTCATTATTGACTATTGAAATTACACAAAAGCTCTCAATAACGGGTGGTTAACTGGTCTTGCGGGTTGATCCAAAATGACCCGTTATTTAAAGGGTTAACCCGTTGACCATCCGACCCGAATACTCATTTTAACGGGTCGGGTTGGATCGGATTTGAAATGCCAGGTCTAACTGTGACAATGAAAAAATTAATTAAATGGAGTGTTTTTATTTTTTATTTGTTGATTTGTTGATTTTTTTTGTTATCCGAGTGATAATCTAGCTAATTAATCTGTATTCGAAATTTCAAAGTTAAGTGTTGAGGGGTGCACACACTATTCTGGCCAATTTGGCCACCCTCATGTCTGCAAAACTAGGTAGTTTAAAAATTAGCGAAACTGGTCATGTTACTTTCCTGCTTAGTTGTGCAACTTAGTCTAAGAATGGGGGGATCAAGTCACATAATTGGGCATCAAACTCGTCATCCATATGAATTGAAACTAACCTACAAGTATAGATTGTAGTAAAGGGTGAGAAGATAAAGTGGGATTGAAATCGCCATCCACGCATTTTAAACCTAAAACTTTTCACCCAGAAGTGCCAAGGAATATTAACTAACATGTAGTAATAAGTGGCATATTATTTTATTGTGAGGTTTTGCTGATAAATGAATTTGGAGCGTACATGGGAATTTTTTATCGTTTGTTTGCTACTTGGTTACTAGGTTAATTTCATTCCAATGAAAAAAAAATGACGAACACGATTTTTTAGCCTCTAACACAGTTATATTTAATCAGGACAGTTGTTTTCTTTTGATTAATTTAATCCGATGGCCAAAATAGAGTTGTATGAAAGTTAAAATTATGTGTGAAAACTAACTCTCTCAAAACAATGCAATTGTGTGATAGAATAATTGAAATGAAACCAACATTTTGTTTTTGGCTTAAATATAAAAGACAATTGACATGATATAAATCATCCATTCACTTGCGATAACAATCTATATATAACAGGAGATTATTGTCTCGAACCTATGGCACATTTTAAAATGTATAACTTAGTACACTTTTTTTCGTCTTGTTGAAGGGCACGAGATATTGGAAGAAATTAAGCATATTATAGTTGTTGAATTCAGCCTCGAGGTTTCAAAACTTAGTTGATTGTTGGGTCAAATTTTGGCTTGGATGGCGAGGTAGAGTCCACAAGTGTATAGACACAAACAGTGCACAAACAATGGTAAAAATGGTGGTGTTACGAACATTAAAAGTTAGACGGATTTGTTATGTTTCATCTCTTAATGCTAACACAGCTCTCAAATTCTTCTACCCAACAAAGTTCAACTCATTCGAAGTCTAGTGATTGGTTATTGGTTCACATTGACTAGCTTAATAAATAAGAAAGGCCCAGTCCATTCAATTTGTATAAATTATTAAGCCCGGTCCACATTTAGAATCACACTAATTACAGTATAATAGTTTGACTTGGTTTTAGTCTTAACAAAATCAAACAAATGTCAAAAGATTTGATTTGAAAAGTTCAAGTGTAAATCCATTTTTTTGGGGGTCAAATTACAGTTTACAATAACAAAACTCGATTATTACTACCTTATTTTCTTCTAGTATATCAAATCACTCTATACTTTACCACTTAGTAATACGATCTAGTGGTATTTATCTTCATTTGTAAGTGAGAGATCTTGGATTTAGTTCTCGTTTTTGAATCCCATTATTGCTAACCGATTGTGAGGGTTAGCCCACTCCCCCACTCCTTTATTGTAAAATGTAGATAATATCATTTGTTAAAATAAAAAAAAAAAAAGAATTGTTATTAACATTCCAAAATTCTCATTTTACAATCCAAACTTTCTATATTTAAAGGAAAAAAATGCACTTGTGAGGAGTGTAAAATTAAAATTTTAAAATGCCAATAACGCTTCTAAAAAAAAGTCACTCTAAACTTCAAAGTTTTGTAACTGTAGTTGCAGTTACAATTCAAATATCTTGAGTGGTCTCTAACTCTCAAATTCAGCATCTTTACCTAGTTATGCGAGTAGTCGGTCCAGGTTGGTTTATAAAGGCTGAAAATCGTAACCAAAATAATTAATTATGATTCGATTCAATTTTTAAATCATGACTTTTCTCTTGTCAAAACCAAATCAAACTGACCATTACTGCTTGGATCGGCCAGTTTGGTTGGTTGTTTCAGATTGACGTCCTTTTAAACTTTACATCCCATTAATAAGTTTTCTAGCCATTACGAAAGAAGGGAGCTTGGCTCTTTAAGATTAAGGAGTTGTTCCTCCCCAATTTATTTCGAGTTCGATTCATAAAATTACGTGTTTATCATAAGAACTATTTATATTATAAATTATTTTGTAAATATCATCTCTATAAATAAATTAATTAAAATTAAGTGTGCTTTAACAGTAGAAAATAGATAAACGGTTCATAATACTTTTATCAAATCCGTTCATTTTTTTTTTATAATTTAATAACTAAACGATATAATATTTTACTTATGTTTTACAAAAATAATCTTTATAGAGTTATATATAATATTAATAATTCTAATTATAACTTCAAAATTCTATAAATCGGCTACGAAGTGAATTGAAGAGAAACTCCACTTCAATAGCGCCAAGTTAATTCTTTCAATGAATGTTTAAAATTAGAAGAAGAGAAGTTGACAAATTCGATACCGAATTAGACTACTTATTGTACGACTTAGCCAAACTCTCTCTCTTAGTATAAAAATATTGTTATACTGAAAAAAAAAAAAAAAAAAAAAAAAGTATTACTAGACCCACCCCATTGTCTTATTTCTTCATCCCATTATAATCTCACCCACTATAAAAATTTAAAAACAAAAATCTTATTTTCCCACCCTCTATTATTCCAAAAATAACCTTTATCACAACACTAGCACCACACCATCGTTATCTTGTTTCCACCTCCAGTCTTCCCTGGAACTTCCTTTAGCAGCAAAACGCATCAATTAACCAACCCAAAATCCCAGAATCCAATACCATTTTCTCAATCTTGTCCACAAGCTATGCATTTCTAGATTTTGTACTACGACAACAAGTCACTTGCACTTGTAGCAACTATCAAGCAATGAAGTTCGGGGTAATAAAAAAAAACAAACTAAAAAGTTAATCACCGCCGTGATGACACTTTCAATCTCCACAACCATTCAAATTCAATGTAAATTGAAATTTAAGCCCCAAACGAGAAGTGACTTGCCCCAGAGGAGAGGAGCACTCCTCTTGCCCTTCCTCCACCACCACAACTTTGTCGTGCTCCTCTTGAGCCTTCGTGCTTCCAGCTGTGGTGGTCAGTGCAGAAGCCGAAGAAAAGAGAGATGAAAAGGAACAGAGAAACGAGGATGAAGAGAGACGATGGGGGAGAAATGGGTAGGGATTTAAAAGTCTTTTTATAAAATTATAAACATGTTATTGATACTTTTGAAATTTTTATTAAAATATGAATGGGAAAATAGGATAATAAGATGAGATTATCAGCACATAAAAAAAAATGAGAAAGAAGAGAAAAAGAATTCTAATGAAACTACATATTCACCCTCGACAGAATCCAATATTTACTCAAAAGTCAAAACAATCCTCAAAAATCCCCAAACCCAATCCCTTTACCTCCTCCCCTTTCCTGTCTCCACCCACAAAACAGACACCAAAAGCGAACACCGTTACCAGCACCACCACCAAAGCCATGTTAGCCTCGCCATCATCCTCCCTCCGCCACCCAATCGTCCACCACTCTCCCCCATTCCACTCTAAAACCCTAACCATAACCCTAACCCTCACCCCATCAACTCTCAAATTCCAACCAAACCCAAAACCCCAGTCCCATCTCCACATCACCAACAGCAGCAGCAGCCACTGTCTTGTCGGAAACCACTTCTTCCTCAGCCCCAAACGGTTCCCGTTCGTTGTCGCCGCGAGCAAATCCCCGGGAGTGGACGAGCAGAAGTTCAGCCAAGAAGGGTTGGTCACGGAGTCGCTCCCCAACGGTATGTTTCGAATCCGATTAGACAACGCCGACACTATCATCGGCTACATTTCTGGGAAAATCCGAAAGAAATTCATTCGAATTTTGATCGGAGACAGAGTTAAGGTTGAGGTCAGCCGGTACGACACCACTAGAGGTCGTATTGTTTTCAGGTATAAACAGGATGACGACCCAAGCAAAAGAAAGATGAAGAATTCCGAAACGAAAAATAAATCCAGGAAGGATCCTATGGACTCTCCCTAAACTAATATTTGTTTTTGGTTTTTTTTTTCTTTTTTTTTGTTGCGAGTGACAGTGAAACATTTGTGTTATGAATTGTGAATGCTGAGAATTTGTTTTGTGTTACGTAATTTGAGGTTGGGCACTGAAATCTCGATTTGGGTTGCGAATTCGAATGTAGATTCTTGTGTTTGTTATCCATGGTTTTGGTTTTGGTTGAGAAATTGTAGTGAGAATTGATCCTATGGAGAAATCTTGGTGTAAACAAGAGTGGTGTTGCAAATGTAGGTAAGGAGAGTAGTGTTAGATTTCTGCTTCTGTCCTCAATGACATCTTATTAGGCGAAAAATTTTCGATGTTGAGGGAGGGGGAATCGAGCACAGAAACTCGAGTGCATCCAAGAGTGCGAATGCATTTGTTTTGTAGGAACAGTGGCATGATTTTCTGGTTCAATCTTCTATTCGTATGACAATAGAATGCATCTTTGAGAGGACTTGGATTCGTCGAGTTTTGGTCATTGTGTTCATCAGTCATTCTTCGATCAGGGGTCTCGGATTGGTTCAGTGAGTTACGGAGTAAGATGGTTGTCCCATCTCCCTCTGTTCTGTTTTACTTTGCATATTTTGGAATTCCAACAAAGCTCCTTAACAATTGTCGTTCATGAATTTTGAGCTCAAAACCCTTGTCAATAAAAATAAAGAAGTTTTCCTAGAAATCCTCCATTGAGGAGATTGAAGAGAATTATGTGCATCATGGTTTTATGTTTAATTCGTGTCATTTATCAAGGCTAGGACTCTTTAACATTCTTTTTTTTCTTTTGAATAAACGATATTGTGTATGTTAAGGGGAGGGGGTGGGCTGAGCCTGACAATGAGCTAGCAATAATGTGGTTCAAATTCGCCTTTAGCGGGAATTGAAAATAAGACCTTTCATAACATTGCTACACCAATTTTTGCACAAGACTTTTGAAATGCATATTCTAACCTTGTCTGGAAAGACGTAGTCGTTAGGGTTGTAAGCTGTGGGCCTTTGGTCCTGCGTACAGGCCTCTAGGGCTTAGGGCTTTCCCTTACTCCTGACTCCTGAGGCCATTTGAACCAGTGGAATTATCATGAGTAGATTCATTCCTAAAGATACCATTCCGCGAACCTAAGGGGACAACGAGTACATAATTTTGGAAAAAAAGTCACACAAAAATTATATTTGGCAATACTTGTACGTACGTAATACAATTGCCGTCTTGACTCGTGTCAATGAAGTCAATGATAGTTTTTGACAATTGTTACTAGTACTCCAAAATAGTCATCTTCCACATCAAACTCCCACATGACGTCAACAGATTAGTATTTGGTGTATTGAGCTACTTAGTTCCTTTTTATGATTTGACTTGCTTATCCATGGTTAAATCTTGGTTTATTTGTTGACGCTTCTGGTTTTTATGAAGTGGGATCTTTGGTTATGGTAAATGGATGATGGCTTGTTTGTTGTCTAGGATTAGGTTGGACTGGAAAAATCATAAAATTCAAGGTATATTTAAGGCTATATTAAATGCCTTTTCAGTCTGAACATATTAGAAGGGATCAAATATATATGTCGCAAACTTATCTCTTGTAATCCTATTACATAATCAGAATGCTTCATTTATGAGTAATTCGTCTTCTACCTTCAACTCGACAAAATTTCTTGTCCAATCTTAAAAATGGAATGCAGGCATGCTATTATTTGATGGGATAAAAAAAAAAAAAGAAGTTTTCCTCTGGAAAATAGTCGGAAACTTGTTCATAAAACAACCACGTTTGAAATTTTGAGTAATTTATACAACATGAATGTGAATTACAATGTCAGATATCTACAACAGAGTTTCGACAAATTGGGCAAGTTAGATGGTTCTTTAACCAATGATCAATACAGTCGGAATGAAACATGTGTTTGCACGCAAAAACACGACAGAACTCGCCGTCCACAAAATCCTCCAAGCAAATGGTACACCGGTCACTGCAGCAACTCGATGCTATGTCCCGGCCACCTTTGCAGTACGTCAAAGGCGGTGGGAGGGCCTCTAGGGCTTGAACTTGGAGAGCCTGAGGCCTTTGTTCTTGCCCTTCCTCCATCACCAAGTCCTCCCAAACTCTATCTAGCACTTCCATTAAAACCGTGTGGAACAATGTTACGATATCTTGTGCAGGTGCTTGTGGCAATGTGTCTTGATCATGGTGATGACGAAACCGGTCGTCTCCACCTTCAAATTCTTGATCGCTATGGCTTCTGTTTGGAAGCCAAGAAAGTATGGTTCCAACAATGTGATGCATCAAGGCAATGAGAAACAAAGCCGCAGTGCAGAGCGCTAAGTTGCGGATCCGAACTACAAGGCGGCTGAGAGTCGTTAATTTTGCTTGGCCTAGAAGAAACAAGAAGCCTGCAATTCCGAATGCAAAAATGCACGATAAAAAACTAAAAGGATTATGAGGAGATTGATGAAGAATTCTGGGATTAGAAATCATGGTGTTCATGATGAAGAACGTACCCTCGGTCGTAGTCCTGCAGTATTTTTGGTTTCTTGTTTGTTATTTGTTCATCGATGAAGTTGTTTTTCCAGAGCTGCCAAAACCCTTCTGGGAATTATTATTTTTGTTATGCAACTAATTAATTAACGTCAAGGTAGAGCAGGACACTAGAACCACAACTCTACTTTGTTCTGGATGCATTCCAAAAATAGGTGCACTTTTTTTTTTTTTTTTAACCACCAAGGTAACGGCGGAGGTGAAATTTATTTTACTATGCCAGTAATGGCTTTGCAGTTGGGCACCGGCCGCCGCAACGGCAGTCGATCTGCATGTATGTTGCATGTTGTGAGGGGAAGTTACGCTATAACCAACACTTTTACTATTTAGTTTCCCGAGGGTTATCTCAATTTCTTAATTTTATCATAAACCTAATTGGTTACTCCGGGTTACTTGGAATTACGTAACTAACCAAAGAATTAACAAGTAAAACTTGAGAGTTTAGGCAGGAACATAATTTATGACCTCAACTAATAGGAATCACGGGAGGCGCAAACATTAGCCAAACTCGGTCGCTAGACGAAATGGAAACACCCAAATACGTACTACGTTTGTCTTGTGAAGTATAAACAAAGGTTATTTTATTAATACTTCACAACTTTTTAGATGAAGTCTAAATAAGTGTTATTTTATTTAAATCTCGAAATTAGTCCAATTCTAAAATCTTGATTGAACAATATTTGGCTACTTAAAGATGAGTCGGAATTCCTACTCAAAATTGTTCATTGTCAAATTATAGAATTTCTTGTTTATAATCAGAACCGTTCATATTATAAATTACCATATAAAGATCACATCTACAAAAAATCAATTAAAACTAAGGTCGTTTAGTCATTAAACTATTTAAAAACAAATGAACGGTATTGGTAAAAGCATTATGAACCGTCTATGTATTGGCTACAATAGATTGACTAAACGACCTTAATTTTAATTAATTTTTTACAGAGATAATCTTTACAATGTGATTTTGATCATAAGTACAAAACTTCATTACTAAAACACTAAGAATTTTGAGTAGAAGTTCCTACTTATCTTTGAGTATCCAAGTATTGTTGATCTTGATTTCGGCATGCATTTATGAAATTCCATTTTTCAAAACTTTTTGAATTGGAGTTGGAAATATGTACTTTCTTGTCCAATTCGACACAAGATTAGGCCTGGTGTGAACTTAAAACTTAGTAAGCCAGCGTATACGTCAGTACTTACTACATGGGTATTATAAAGAATTCTCACAAGCATCAATATAAAGAAACATTTTTTCTAGTGAAATGTAAAAGAACAAAAGGTATTATATTTACAAGTAGATAATACTTGGGTACTCACTAGTAAGTACTTACGTCAAATGATAAATTCACACATATTTTATTATTTTAAAAAATAACAACGTATCATTAAATTTTGGAAGTACTTTTACTCAACACCATAACTATGGTATATGCTCGTCATACACTTCATCATCTGACACATGTTTTTTCAACTTTGGTTAACTAATATTAAATGTTCCTTTTCCAATTTCGAACAAAAATTAACTATGATTAAGTGAAAGATTACGTGTCAGATAATGAGATGTATGGTGAGCATACATTATAGTTTATGGTGATGAGCAAAAATACACCCTTAATTTTTCTTGAGCATTAAAAACAAGAAACACGTGACATTTTTTTATTGGACCAAACCAAAAGATGAGTACATATATAAAATATTCACTGGTGAGTATGTATTATCCTTTTCAATTTACTTTTTCTACAAATAATATGGGATTGAAGATAAAATGTGCACATCCTTTTACGAAGCTGAGAAACCAATCAAGCATAATCAAGGGGAAAATCGAGCATAATCATACTCAAACACACTTAGTGCGTCATTTATGGGAAAGAGACTTGAATGAAAGAAACACTATTATTTGGCGTTCCAAATCAATCACGTGTTGTTGTGTATTGAAAATTTTTCATTTGTCAATAAGCAATAGATTTGGGATGCCGGATCCTTTGTCTCCATTTCATGTAAGCCATGAGATGCAACCGAATGGACATCGTTTGAGACACAAAAGCTCCTTGAAAATTCATTTTCAAAAACTTCGCATGAGATTGAAGCACTATCCAACCCTGGATGAGAGCAATCCTCAATTCCTCAACATTATTTGACCGCCACCGTCGTACTTAAGTGGCCTTGAAACTTGGGAACTTTGCTCGAACCACCTAGAATTTGTTACTAACAAACATCTAGTCCGTCCACCTGACCTCGTCGGAGAACCAAACCCCATCGCAACTTACTTTGACAAATCTATGGCCTCGACGTTGCCAATATTGGAGAGAGAACGGTGCTCCACCATGGTAGGCTCTTGCCGAAGACGACAGTCCAACCAAAAATAATGATTAAAAAACGCCTTGTACAATATTTTCGCGTAGACACATGCCAGCCTCATAAATCTAACACACAATTACGACAAATCGGGCAAGTTAGGCTCTTCTTCAACCAAGTGTTCATGCAGTTGGAATGGAACGTATGATTGCATGAGGGAAAAACTTGACACAATTGATTGGTCTCAAAAACCTCCATGCAAATAACACAATCTTTACAGTAAATTTTAATTTCTTGGCTTCCATAAGCTATAGCTGGTGGCATTTTGCTCTCCAAAACTTGTTCCCTTTCTCGCTGCTGCCTCTCGTCTCTTCTTTCCTCCAATGCCTCAACAATCGAGTCCAAAATTTCCAAAACCCTTAAATTATGAAGGAGGGTTGCTTGATAAAATGTAGCTTGGTCGTCCCATTCCGAACCGTTGTTTAGTTGAAAAAATCGTTGTTGATCCCCGGCTTCAGTATCAGGGTTACTACTCCTCTCGTAAAAGGGCGTCCTGACGAACTCGCAGATGACATAAAAGAGGGCGATGACAATCAACGTAAGTATGATGGAGAATGCTATGATGCAGACATATACAAAAATCATCGTGCTGATGAAAGAAAGAAGAGAAAAAACAGAAGGTGGGATGACAAGCTTAAGGGCTTCAAACGTGTTCATGGTGACGACGAAAGAGAATGCTAACGTTTGCTCGATCAATGATCAATGAAGGCTTGGGAATCCGACATTGCTTTGCTTGGTATTTGTCTATGAAGTTGTTGAACGGCAAAACTGTTAGACCCCTATTCGAGATTTTGCGGTTTAAACAATCTTTTTGAAGATCTATAGTTGATAACTCAGTTAGTTTTCTCTTTGCTACAGGTATAGACGTTGGAGATCGTTAAATTCGTTGTTCGGGTACAATTAATTTCTGTGTTTTTTTTTTTTTTTTTTTTTTTTGAGAAAGTACAATATTCTATTAATTAGAATGTAACCGTACAACACTTGAAGATAGGGTGCATACAATGAGCCTCGATAAAAACTTTGTCCGGGCTTTCAACCCGGTTCAAGGGAAAAAGAGCGTCACACACCGCTAAATTAAGTAACAATATTATCCTCTAAAAACAAATCAAAAACTACATCCGGAGGTTCTTCAAACCATAAAACTTGAGTGTTCAACGATAAACCCAATCTCGCTAGCCGATGAGCAACTTTATTTGTCTCTCGGCGCCCAAATGTAGCCTTCCAAGTCGTAAAGGACTCTAACATATGCCTTGCATCCTGCAAAATAATTACTCTAATTTTTTTCTTTATATAATACTAATTAAACTGCTTTAGCATGTCAAAATTCAATTTACTCGTGTTAGAAATGCATATTAATTTACTTGTGTTAGAAACTATTGGGCCCTTTATGTAAAGGGATTCTCATTTTTTGAAAAAAAATGAGAACTAGGTGTGGGGCCAACTTTACATCGAATTTCAATAATCCGAACCGTCTATTTTGTAAGTTTCAATTCATAGATCATCCTTGCAAAATTTCAATTCAATCCGAAACAATTTGCCTATTTAATTATCAAGATCAAATTTTATTGTTTCTTATATAACAAAGTACTTGTTCATTTCTTTGAACCCAATTAGATGTCTTAAATATTTCCGATTTGGCTAATATTTTGTAAGGATAATCTATGAGGTACAACTTGAAAAAGAGATGGTTCGGATCGTTAAAGTTCAATGTGGTGTGTACCCCACAACTAATCCCCATTTTTATAAAAAAAAAAAATGAGAATTCCTTTCCTTAAAGACTTTCTAGAAACTACTATAAATAAAAGCACAATTAGGTGAGAAAATACATCTCAGAATTCTCTCTACTCCATGCTGCGCCCTCTTATCCATCTTTATATAACTCTCCAGTTAAATATGACTATGACACTACTTACTATTTAGTTATGTTACCGTACTTATAATTTGGAAAAGTATTGGTATCCGATATCTACATCCCATGATACTCTCCGATATGTATCGGATACTTCAAATGGGATGCCATTTACTTTTTGGTTATGTAGACTATTGGATACTGGTGAACGATGAAAAAATATTTTTGAAATTTATTGTATTGCGGTATCATATAGTATTTTCTTCAATAACAAATACATAGAAAATAGCTGAATAGGGAAAAGAATACTGGATTATTTCTCTCATAAGTCAATAACTCATAATATTGTTTTTAAGTAAATCCTCAAATAAATGAGATCATTCAATTGCTTGGATTGAAGTGCTAACAATTCGATTCATGTAAGGCATTTAACATATATTATGATACAATTGTTGATTGAATTTGCATGGTAAATTTAGGTGTTTTATGTTTGTATTGCTATTGTGAATTTGTCTTGTGTGTTTCTTAATTGATCTTGAGATTTAGTTTTAAAGTTTGTGTTAGTTTTAATAATAAATTTGCTTATTGGCAGGTGATTTCACACACGATTTTTAGCTTTTTAGACACTTCTTTTTATTTTTGGCCATCAAATTGGATAAATAAAACGAATATAACGAACAAGATTAAATATAAGTGTCTAAGAGGCCAAAAATGATGTGTGTTTATCATTTCCCTTGTACAATGTCTAAAACAAAAATTAGTATTTTTTTTAACAAATATTAATACTTTCTTAAAAGATTATATTAAAGAGGGGACCATTTAAAATTTTCGCACAAGACCCCTAAATTCGGATAGATGACCATGACATTTCCAAGAAGGACCCCTTATATCTTATTCATTGTGTTAACTTTTATGTAAGAATTAGGGGTGCAACTTGGATAGAAATATCTGACTCTAATTGATTTTGAGCCGAAAAGTTTCAAAATATTGCATCCTATTCAAACTTGAAACTGAAATTTTGATTTTGAAAATATTATATATGAATTTGACTATATTTGAATATTTCGAATCTAATTAAAAATTCTTAAACTTGCCTAACTCTATTATTATATAAGGAAAACTAATGAAAATGGCTTGAAAACTTTGAGTTTTTGTGACATCCCACATCGCCCAGGGGGTGATCCTTAAATGTATATTCCCATCCCTACTTAGCACGAGGCCTTTTGGGAGCTCACTGGCTTCGGGTTCCGTAGGAACTCCGAAGTTAAGCGAGAAGGGGGCTAGAGCAATCCCATGATGAGTGACCCACTGGGAAGTTGCTCGTGAGTTCCCAAAAACAAAACCGTGAGGGAATGGTAAGCCCAAAGCGGACAATATCGTGCTACGGTGGTGGAGCGGGCCCGGGAAGTGGTCCCGGCCCGGGCCGGGATGTGACAGTTTTAATGATAAGGACAAAATAAAGAGTAAAGTGAATAGTACCAGGTTTGATTTTTTAGTGTAAAAATGTGGTTTTTCGTTAAAGTGAACAATACCGTGAATTTTTCGTTAAAACTCCCTATATTATATAACCTAATTATGTACTCATCAATTTTTATATGTTCATTTTTTTTGTTATACAATATAGATTCTATTTTCTCAATTACAGCTCCCATAAATATATTATATACAAAAATGAAAACTTAAAAAAAAAAATATATATATATATATACACACGTGCGCACGCACACACATGTAGAGAGAGTCATGAATATGAGATACTTTTGATCTTGGGATAGTGTGTATAGATGAAGTTATACTACTCCCATAATTTGTAAATTTTGAAATTAATTCAATTCTAAAAAATTTGATTTTGGCATGCATTTATGAAATTTCAATTTTCAAAACTTTTTAGATTGGAGTTGGAAACATGTATTTTTGAACCAATTCGACAGAAGATCAAAATTAGTGTGAAGTGAACTAAAAACTCAGTCAGCGTATACGTCAGTTGGACGAGTTCTCACAAACATCGATAAAAAAAGTTTTTTTTTAGTGAAATTAATGTAAAAGAACAAAAGGTGTTACCTTTACAATTTATTTTTTATACAAATAATATGGGAATGAGATAAAATATGTACACCCTTTTCAAAGCTGAGAAACTAATCAAGCATAATCAGGGAGGATCGAGCATAATCAAACTCAAACGCACTTAGCGCATCACTTCTAGGGGAGAGACTTACGCGAAAACAAACACTATCATCATTTAGCGTCCTAAATAATCACGTGCCGTTACATATTAAAAAAATTTCACTTATCAATGCGTGACAGATTTAAGATGTCCAGGTTCAATGTCTCCATTTCATATAAGTCATGAGATGCAACCAAACATCGTTTGAGACCAAAGTTCTGGAAGACGTTAGATGCTAGTTCGGCGGCGGACTCATCAGGCCTAGCGCCTAGGCGAGCCTTGACAGGTTTAAGTTAATTTATTATTTATTGTGTAAGTAAGTGCTTGTTTATACTTCAAAAAAATACATAATTGTATTAGGATACATAAATTGAAAAATAGAATGACATATAAATTATAAAGTATGATAGCATATTGAAAACATGAGGGATTCGTTAAACTATTCTACAAGCTATACAATTTATTAAAAAAATGTAAAATGAAAGTTATATGTCTTATGTCTAAATGAAAGTTGCAATCTAGGTGAGCGCCTAGGCGGGTCTATACGGGCTAAGTGGATGTCTAAGCAGGTGTAGGCACCATTTCTTAATTTTCAAACGCTTAGAAATTAATCGGAATGGTGGCTAACTGTCTAGCGCCTAGGTAGTGCTAGGCAAGGATTTTTAGCACAATGTTGAGGCACAAAAACTCCTTGAAAATTCATATTCAAAGCCTCGCATGTGATTGAAGCACTAATCACACCCCGGAAGAAAACAAGCCTCAATTCCTCAACAATGTGTGATCTCCACCGTGGTACTAAAGTGGCATTGAAACTTTGAAACTTTGCTCGAACCACCAAAAATCTGTTACTAACAACCATCCAGTCCGTCCACTTGACTTCGCCCGAGAACCAAGCCCCATGGTAATTTACTTTGTCAAATCTATATGGCCACGACGTTGCCAATATTGGAAAGAGAACGGTGCTCTCCACCATGGTAGGCTCTTGCCGAAGACGACAGTCCAACCAAAAATAATGATTAAACGCCTTGTACAATATTTTCGCGTAGACCCATGCATGCCTCATAAATCCAACACACAATTACGACAAATCGGGCAAGTTAGGCTCTTCTTCAACCAAGTGTTCATGCAGTTGGAGTGGAACGTATGATTGCATGAGGGAAAAACTTGACACAATTGATCGGTCTCAAAATCTTCCATGCAAATAACACAATCTTTGCAATTAATTTTAATTTCTTGGCTTCCATAAGCTATAGCTGGTGGCATTTTGCTCTCCATAACTTGTTCCCTTTCTCGCTGCTGCCTCTCGTCTCTTCTCTCCTCCAAAACATCAACAATCGAGTCCAAAATTTCCAAAACCCTGAAATTATGCAGGAGGGTTGCTTGATAAAATGTAGCTTGGTCATTCCATTCTGAACTGTTGTCTGGTCGAAACAGTCGTTGTTGATCCCCGGCTTCAGTATCAGGGTTACTACTCCTCTCATAAGAGGGCGTCTGGATGAACTCGCAGATGACGTAAAAGAGGGCGATGACAATCAACGTAAGTATGATGGAGAATGCTATGATGCAGACGTATACAAAAATTATCGTGCTGATGAAAGAAAGAAGAGAAAAAACTGGAGGTGGGATGACAAGCTTAAGGGCTTCAAACATGTTCATGGTGACGAAGAATGAGAATGCTAACGTTATGATCAACGAAGGCTTGGGAATCCGACATGGATGCGCATGCTTTGCTTGGTATTTGTCTATGAAGAAGTTGTTGAACGGAAAAACTGTTAGACCCATATTCGAGATTTTTGCCGTTCAAATTAACAAACTTTTTCAAGAAGATCTAGAGGTTGATGACATAAATATGAAAATCTGGTTCTACGCTTTCCTGGAGTGGTTTCATTGTTTTATCCTTGTTACATGTATAGACGTTGGAGTCTTGGAGATCGTTAAATTTGTTGTTCGGGTAGAGTTTTTTTTTTTTTTTTTTTTTGGAGTTCTTAGGTACGGTTAATTTCTAGGGAGTTTTAACAAAACACTCCTGGTACTGTTCACTTTTAACGAAAAACCATATTTTTACATTTCCATGGTACTATATATTCACTACATCTTTATTTATCAACTTTCATTAAAACTAAAATTTTTTTGAACTTTTCGATAATTTTCCTTAATTTCTATGTTAATTACCAGACATAAAAAAAAGCCGTTTTGGGACCTTATTTTATTTTATTGAAAGGTGGTATTCTAAAATACTAAATAAGTTATGAGGAGGACGATGCAAACTTGAGTTTAGAAACTTTACAATTCTATTTACCCCAAATTGGTAGGATTAGGCCTCGATCTCTAGCTAGATGATGATAAGGATAAAGAACGGTCATGATCCACTTACTATTAACCAAATTTTGCCAGAACATTATAATCGGAACCATCAATTCTCTTTATTATTATAAAAATGATCTTTAGATGATGACCAAGAGAAAAAATATATTCAATTATGATGTTGGGACAATAAAAGTTCGTTAATCGTAAGGAAAAGGGGGATTCAAATATGGAACCCTGAGTGCAAGAGCATATACTCTTAACCAACTGAGCTACAATCTTAAATATAAAGGAAAACTAATGAAAAAATCCTGAAAACTTTGAATTTTAATAATAAGGACAAAATAAAGGGTAAAATGAATAGTACCAGGATTGACCTTTTAGTGTAAAAATATGATTTTTCGTTAAAGTAAACAGTACACATACTGATTTAGTATAACATGCTTGCACATGTAATTATTCTATAATTTTCTTTTCTTCACATAATATTAGTTAAACTGGTTTATCATGCGAAAATTCAATTTACTCGTGTTAGAAACTAACACACCATGCATATAAGCATATTAATTAATTGTGTTAACGTTCTTAAAGAATACCATAATCCTAAAATTGAAAATAAATAAATAAATATGTTTTATCTTGATTGGTTCTATCATCGGGATTTTTTTTTTTTTTTGTGATAAAAATCTTACACATGTCTTATTGTTCATGCGGTAAGATTAGTGGTGCAGTCAGAATTTTATAATAATGGAGTCATGATAAATAAACTTTCCACAAAATAAAAAAAAATAAAAAAATAAAAAAAGAAAACCCTTAATGAATTAACCTGCTTATAGTTATAAGTATAAAAACATGTACCACTTAGTACTATAGTCTAGTTTATTCCTCTTTACTTATAAGTGAGATGTCTTAGGTTTGAATCTCGTTAATGACTAGTTCGCAACCAATTTGTTTCCCTACCTTTATTATAAATCTATCGTTGTACTAAAAAAAATATAAATACATGTGATCAGTAGCTATGAGTCTTAGAAGAATATCAAAAGGCTCACATAATATATCTTACGAGAGATTTTTCAGTGTGATCGGCATATGGGATGGTACAACACGTGTCACTATACAAATGGTGAGATGTTTGTGTTAAAAAATTAATAACTTAAAAATAAAATTTCACACCACTTACAATACTCAATTATTAGTTTTATTCAATCAATTGAAAAGAAACCTAAAACCCCATCATTAATACTACATTTAATAATGATTGTATGAAATCTTAGATTTAACAATAAGATAGTTGTCTGAAACAATTAATGAGAGACGTAATTAAGTGAATTCTATAATATTCTAGTTTGCAAGTGAAGGATGAACATATGTAGTGCATAAAGTGGTCAAGCAAAGACCAACCCACATGAATGAGGAAGTAAAATTTGTATCGCCGCTTAGTAATACGGTCTAGTGGTATTCCTTTTCACTTGTAAGTGAGAGGTCTTAGGTTCCATTTTTGTCAAAGATGAATTTGAACCATATTATTGTTGAAATCCTACATCGGCTAGAGAAATAATGAAAGAAGAGTTTAAATATCTTAATCCCACTCCGACTAATATCAAAGCCTTTTGTGATAAAACCTCACACCTGAGGGACTATCCAGGTGGTAATTAATAAGTTAGAGTCAATATCAGTGTTGTTGGAAGTGGGCATTTGGCCCGTCTCCTTAATAATTCTACATGGTATCAGAGTCAGGGAGGGGGCTCGTATTGTCACGTGATGGGTGGGTCCCCTTGACCCCGCGCGATGATGGTGAGTCCCTTGGCTTCACGTGTAGGGTGAGTCCTTTTGGCTCCACATGGTTGCCGATGTGTGGATCTCCCACATGTGACCCACTATTTGGGTCCCACGTAAAGGGGCGTGTTGAAATCTCACATCTGCTATAGAAATAAAGAAATAAGAGTTTAAATATCTTAATCCCACTCTAACTAATACCGAGGTATTTTGTGATAAAACCTCACATCCGAGTGACTGTGCAAGTGGTAATTAACAAGTTGGGGATAATATCGGTGTTGTTGGAAGTGGGCCTTTAGCCCGTCTCTCCGATAATTCTACAATTATTACTAGCCTATAATAAGGCATAGTTCACTCCTCCACACCTTAATCTAGATAATACCATTGTTTCATAAAATAAAATTAAAGAAAATTGTACCTCCAGTCTAAATGATAAAGCAAAATTCCAATTGAATGGTATGCAAAATATCTAGCACCGCTCCAACTACACCATCAAATTTATTCTTTTTTGAACAAATTATAAAGTTAAGACAAAAAATACGAGGAACATTGGGTTATTGGAGTTGTGAGCACCATTGCCCTTAGTGTAGCTTTGCTACTGGCTTAAGATGCAAGTTGACCGATATTATAAGTATAATTAGTAATAAATCGCTTGCCTATCTTTATGAAATCTTGACCTAATATTAGAGGGGGTTGTTTGATTTGGCTTGTAACGAGCCCTATAATCCATGAGCCTCAACCTCTAGTTATCCTCCTCAAGGATATAATAACTTAGGAAGTAAAATATAATCCTTAAATTTTTTTCCATTTTCATAATATGATGTCATGGTCGACATTTTGCGAGGCTTGGCATGACATTGGCATGCTATGGTCGACATTTTGCAAGGGTTTGCATGCCATGATGGACATTTTGCGAGGCATGGCATGTCAAGCCTCATGTCATGGTCGACATTTTGCTAAGCTTGGCATGACAAATGTCATGCCATGATGGACATTTTGCGAGGATTGGCATTCCATGGTAGAAAATTTGGCATGACATTGGCATGCCATGATCGATATTTTGTGAGTCTTGGCTTGTCATTGGCATGTCAAAGACAAATCATGACACGCATTGTGCTGACACTTTGCGAGTCTTGGCATGTCGCGACATACATTTTCCCGACATGACAAAGTCCAAGTCTCGACATGAGTTGGAAAAAGACATGCGGAGCTAGAAAATTTTTCTTGGGTGGGCTAGCTAAAATTATTAGCATGTAATTATATGATATTTCTTTTACCTACATAAAATTATATAATAATCTACATAAAGTAAGAACATGAAGTACTAATCCAAATGAGTTTATTAATTACTTTCCAACTAATTTTTACACAAATAAAACATGCATACAAAAAACTGAAAAAGCAATAGAAAGAGAATAAATATTATCACTTTTGTTGATAACAAGTACCCAAAAGAAAAAATAAGGTTAGGGGATACCAATTCAAGTTGTGCCATAGATATCTGTAATGGAATTGAAATCTTTTGTTATTATCAGAATTGATATTGTCGTTGAGCCCTTTTTTATTAGTTACAAATACAAGAACCATGAAACATGGATTATTCCCAAAAATCTTTAACCTTAATAGACAAATTCAAGGACTAAAAAAAATAAAAAAAATTAACCTAACAATTGAATCAAGAAATAAGTTAAATGAAGAGATGAAGAACATACTTGGTGTTGAATTTCATTAGAATAATTTGATGGTGATTCATAGTTTTTCTTTTCTTGGGAAAGCAACGCAGCTTTGTGGAGTAGGGTAGAGGGTTTTTTGTTTGTTTTGAACGAATATGCATGGTAAAAAGCATGGAGAGTAGGAGAGGCCTAATTATGTATTAATTTACCATTTTTACTTTTAGCCTAAAAATAATATATAAGGTAATAAAAGTATTATTTGAAAAAAAAAAGTATTATTTATAAATTAAGAAACACATTAACTATTAGTTTTGATAGGATTTGGGTGGGCTATTATACTTACAATAAGCAACAAATATATAAACTATTATAGCTGCAATTTGTTAAAATCCTCCCTAGGGTATAACCCACTGTAGCCGTGGGTGTAGCTCCGCCAATGATAATATGTACTTTTTTCTTCTTATTCTTCAACACTACCTCTAAATTTTCTACATCTCATATTTTGTATCCAATATATAACATGTAGGTGTTTCCACTTAAGAACGAAGGTTTATAATTTGTTTGGGAAAGTTTTAGTTTAAGAAAGAGTCGTCTCGTGTCGAGGCCTTGGGAATATAATTAATTTAAATTCGTTATATGGTTGCATACCAAGAATCGAATGTATGAACAAAGTTCCATTTAAACCCCAAAATTAGGGTAATTGCTTGGCTTAAAGTGTTTGCTAAAGTGGTTGCAAACTATTAACATGCCTTACAAAGAATGTTGGTAATTACTGGTGTTTGACAGATTCACAACGTACAAATCTCAAAAACTAAAAAAATTAAAAAGAACTAAAAGTATTGGTCATACATCCATAATACAATTTCGACAAACTGGGCAAGTTGGCTTGTTCATCAACCAATGGTCGATGCAATTCGAATGGAACATGTGGTTGCAAAGTGAAAAAATTTGACACGAATCACCATCTGCAAAATCCTCTAAACAAATTGCACATGCAGTACACCTTGATGAACTCGTTGATCTTATTTCACAGCTTCCATAATTCAGTAATGGTGGCAGTTTCTTCAAAGCCCTAAGCCTCGGCCCTCTTCCTTCATCGAAATCCGGCATGACTCTCGTCATCACTCCCAGCCTCTGCGTATTTTGCACTATAGCTATCCGAAAGGGACTCGAATCGAGAATGTCAATTTGAGGCCCGTAAATGATGTCTCCCCCCTCAAGATCATGTTCTGGGATGACTCCTAGGAGCCAGGCAAGGGTCACATTGAGAATGTGGTTGCAAATCAAGAACAACAAGGTGACGATTGAGATGCATGCAATGATCTTAGCTGGAAGCTCTGGAGGATCGGGTTCCGAAACGAAGGCTTCACAAAAGATGTTGTACACGAGGACCATTCGTTGTGTGAACAAACTTTGATTGTCCATTGGGAGGTCATGTGGGGAAGCCATCGGAAAAGTTTGAACTCACGTTTTGTGTGTAGGGGTAGATCCTTTCCGTCACTGAAGCTACATCCGTCGCCTCACGAGTTCATCAATATTGTGGTTAAACACAATTTTGGAAAATTTGTAGCAGCAAAATATATATGTGGTGCAGCAAAAGGAGTTGCACCAGCATTTGTTTTGGATTCTAATTTTAGAAGAATTGAAGTTAGGCAACTACTTGGAAGCCACTTTATGAAACATTGTTGCACACAACAAACAATGCTCATCTCTTGCAATAACCACCAATCGTACGGTTAGAAGTTAGAGACGTTGTGGTCAAGAATTTTGGGGATGTAGTTAAATTAGGTAATTAATGTTGTTTGATATTCCACACATGTGGACTGGCAAAAAGAATTTGTTTAATTAATGATCATTTTTTTTATTATAGGAAAACTAACGAAAACTTCAATTTTTTTTTAATTTTAATGAAAAATGACAAATAAATTCATGTGTATTGAATAGTATCAGAGAAAGGTAAAAATATGATTTTTCGTTAAAAGTGAATAGTACCGGGAGTGTTTTATTAAAACTCCCTCTTTTTTTTTGGTAATAATATGTGTGGAATGGTTGTGTGTGTTTGCCAAGGTGATGCCCTACTGATCAAGAACTTGTGACGTGCTTAATTTGACTTCAAGTGAATTTCTTATTTGTAATTACTTGCCTTGCATCACAAAACCAAGAGTTGTTTTGAATTATGACATCGTTTTGAAAATTAAACAAGAACATCATGAATAAATTAAGAATCCAATTTTGTATTTAACTTCATGTACATGCCTTTTTTTTGGGGTCGCCACTTAGTACTACGATCTAGTTGTATTCTTCTTCACTTGTATGTGAAAGCTCTTAAATTCGATTTTCGCCAAAAGTGAAATTGAACCACATTATTGCTAGCCCATTGTGAGGCTAAGCAGACTCCCTTTGCCTTAGTGTAGATAATATCGTTTATTAAAAAAAAAATCATTTTTTTGGGCTGGAAATAAAAGTAATTTAGGCTATCTTTAGACAACCTAAGCTCCCTCGAGGAGAGATGTTTATATCTAGAACCCGGGCTATGACAAAGAGAGAGGAGGGTGAGACCAAAGAGTGGAGTTTGGTGAGCCTGAAAATCAGATGCAGTTGAGTAGGCCTAAATTTTTGTCAATGGGTCGTATGATTGAAGTGGTTCGGGCAACGAACGTAAGAATGTCTCCTCTTCAACAACAATTGAGGCCGCCCATCTCGAATGGTTAGTGAGACGACTCTTTTATCTTGAGTGATATATTACTTGATGTCCTATTTCTCGACGAGTACGGAGACGAATTTCCAAGTAGTTTCTAAAAGGGGTCCGAAAAGCTAGACAAAAAGCTATCCCAAAAAATTTAATGCAACTAAAACTATGATTTTTTTATTTTTTATTTTGTTTTACTACAACTAAAACTATGAATTTAGTTGAACTATTTCTTCTGTAAAATTAAAGTAATTTTTTTAATGAACAAACTAGTAAGAAATTTCATTATAACTGTCTATTATTCTAAAGACCGAAAAAATTCACAAAGATATTTCAACTACGCCTGATCACCAATCACCAACATATAATTCATCACCACAGGAATCAATGTTTGACCAACATTCTTTGGTCGCCTTTACAAATTTTCATATTTCCGTTAGCAGAAATCATTGTTTGACCAGCATTCAAACAAGTTAAAAAGTGCAAAACCCTCACAAGTCACAACCCCGAATTCCTGTACCCGCCGTATCCTCCTCTGCAGCATGGAGGAGCCACTGACACAAAGCTTTCTCTACGAAACCTTACCCGCCCTCTCTCTTTCCACCCTCAACCAATCTCCGCCGCCGCCCGATGACCTCGAGCCCTACTCTGTTTTCCGCAACGAAATTACTCTCTCCACTTCCCAATGCGCTTCGGTCGACACCGCCGCCCCCGATTTCTTCTCCCTCGACGTCGCCGCCGACGAACCTGACCCAATTCTTTCCTCCTCGTCTTCTGTCCGCCTAGCGGAGCCATGGACGCCGCTTCACCAATCCGAGCCGACGACGCCGGCTCTTGAAGTCGAACCGAAGCTCGAGAGCGGGTGGTTTCGTGGTCATTGTAATTCAAAAGCCCTATGCTTCAGCTTCATAAAGGTACTTCCTCCACTTTTAACTGCATAGATACGCGCGCGCGCGCGCACATATATATATATATATATATATATATATATATATTTTTTTTTTTTTTTTTTGCTTTTTTCTTTTACTTGTATTTGAATTCAATGTCTTTCTAGGGAAAAAATTGTGTAATTGTAATGTGGTGTGTATGTACAACTTCAAATTTGTGCATCTGTTATGGGTATTGCAGAGATTGCGGATTTTTGTGATTTTCTGTCTCCAACCCCAGAAGAACAATAGTCACGCAGTGCAGCAGTACAACGTGTCTCTGACATAATCAAATATATATTTCCTCGATCCAAGGTACTGTTTTTTTCCTACGTATGGGTGAGTGCGAATGTGCAGGTGTGTGATTTTAAGCACGAACAATTTCATGATATCGTGATGGTGTTCAATGAATGGTCGCTCTCTAGGTTGAAGTTTTTGGATCCTTCAAGACGGGGCTACATCTTCCCGCTAGTGATATCGATGTAAGTATGCTGATCTTTATGGTAATATAAAGTTAGGAACTTAACTTTGAATTCACATTTGAAATTTTGTTACTTTGGTCTATAATGCTTACTAAAGTATCGATTCAAGTAACGCATTTGGTTGATTGATATTGCTTGTAGGTGGTGATTATGGGATCAGGCGTCAAAAGCTGCTGATTTTATTCAGGTTTGTTGCATATTCTAACATCTACTATGTATTTGAAAGAATATTGTAATTTCCATAGATCAGAGCCTGGCCATGTGCCTTTGAACAGTGCCTTTGACCAAAAGCTGCTCGTTTACTGCATTTACGTGCATAACAGGCGCGTGTTGAGCTTGCGATGAGTTACCGTCGCCTGTATGCAGCACATCAAAACGTGTTCTGCAAGGTGAGACTATTTAACCATTTTTGACTTGGTGTAGTGATCCGAGTGTTCGGCTCGAAAATGTAACAGAAACTTAACTTTATGTTGTCAATTGATTTGGTCACATCGTTCTCGATAGAAAGATAAATTTAACGTCGTTACTTCCTTGCCAACATGCTCTCATCTTCGGCACTAATCCGACTAGGTGACACGGGTGTGGTGAAAATTTCTGCTTGTAAATTGGAGCCCAAGTCTTGGACCTTAGACTTGACTCCTAAATTGGAGCCCAAGCGACTCTTTCCATGTCAACTAGTAGAAGAATGGAGGAGCTTGCTATAAAAAATACAGACCAAAATTGCAAGATAAATCTAACTAGCCAAATCATTAGTAACATACTTCATTTTGTCGGTGCGGGACGTTCTTTTTCCATTCAGGTTTTCTTCCTAGGAAGGTTTTTATTGAGGCTTATTGTTGGCACCTTTTTCCTTTGATTGTACGTTGTTCCCTATTAAAATGAATATCGTACTTGATTTCAAGAAAAAACTTCATTTCTCGATAGACATGTCACAAGACCAACTTCAGTGCATAAAACCACTATTAAGATCAAACTCCATATAGAATGATTACCAACTTGAGCATTTAGAATCAAGTGCACAATGAGGAGGGATTTTTCAGTGTGCCTGGAATACAGGGTAGTACATCATGTGTCATTATATAAGTGGTGAGATACTTGAGTTAAAAAATTAACAATTTGAAAGTAAAACTTTCTCCATTTATATAATGACACGTGATGTATCATATGTGTTTCGAGCACAATGAAAAAATTCTCCACAGTGAGAGCTGAATCAAATTCAACCAAAATCTTCTTGAACCCCTTAATTGTTTCATTTCGAAAAACAAAAAAATAGTGAAAGAAATGAGTGAAAATTTTCATAGGAAAACTAATGAAAAATCTAAATCTTTTTTAGTTTTAATGAAAAATAACAAATAAAGATGTAGTGAATAGTACCAAAAAAAGATAAAAAAGAAAACTAATGAAAAGAGCTTCAATACTTTGGATTTTAACTAAAAACCATCTACAAACTTTATTTAATGGTAAGGACAACAAAAAGAAAAAAAAAAGGCAAAAAAAAAAAAAAAAAAAAAAAAAAAAAACTATGAAAGGAAGCGCGTGCATATATGTGAATTTGATCAATTCCTAACCAAATCCTCCTCTGATTTTAATCACTCACTCACTCTTGACCAATCCCTAATTATTAATATAGTTGTGTAAATATATTATTGACTGTTTTCATTTTAAATTTGAATTGCCTACAGAATTGCCTCATGCATGTGAAGAGGATGAGGGTCGAGTTGTAATGGGGTTATTTGCTAATAAAAAAAACCCGAAAAATGCTTAAAATTTTCGTGCTCTTTGTACTGAAGACAAGGGGATTGGATTATCAGGCTATTCCCTAATTGAAGCAAATTAGAAAGCCTTCAGAGCCTCAGCCCTTACCATTTTTTTCATAA
The DNA here is from genome assembly GCF_041283825.1 of Pyrus communis. Lineage (NCBI taxonomy): Eukaryota > Viridiplantae > Streptophyta > Magnoliopsida > Rosales > Rosaceae > Pyrus > Pyrus communis. Next base: position 27,593,557 of record NC_142575.1, read on the forward strand.
AATGAGAGGGAAGCAGCTGCACTTTAACGGCTCTACATTTCATCGCATTATTCCTATATAATTTCATGTATCAGGGTGGAGATTTCTCAAAAGGCAATGGGACTGGAGGAGAGTCGATTTATGGGGCGAAATTTGCAGATGAGAGCTTCAACTTGAAGCATGTCGGCCCTGGAATATATTCCATGGCAAATTCTAGACCTAATCCTAATGGTTCACAATTCTTCGGGCTGATTTGGTATTGCTGTGTTTTAAAAAAAAGCTGCTTCTGCTGTGCTGTGAGAATAAGCAGCTATGAAATAAAGTAGCAAAGTGTTTGGTAAACTTTTTTGTAAAAGTGCTTTTGAAAAAAAAAAAAAAAGCAGTATTATAGTGTTTGGTAAACTTTTATGTAAAATAGATGTGAAAAAGCCGATTTTTCAAAGTTGGGTTTTGCAGCTTCTTTTATACCAGCTTTTTTCATAATCACCTCAGTACCAAATCAGGCCTTCATTTTCACTGCAATGACCCCGTGGCTTGAAGGAAAGCACGTTGTGTTCGAAACAATTGTTGATGGATACAGTCTTGTTGAGAAAATGAAGGTGGGTTCGAAGAGTGGGGCTAAGTTTTCACAGTGGAATAAGTTTCATAAATAGTGTCATAAATTTTATAAACAGTGCACTATGAGTTCGTGCGTCAGACTTGTTGTTATTTTTATTAAAATTATGTCTTTTTCATTAAAATTTAAGTTCTTTTGTCCTTTTTATTAAAATTTAAAGATTTTTCATTAAAATTTAAGTCTTTTTAATTAAATAAAGTTATAGCATGATTTTTTATTAAAATAAATTTAACCTAAGCTATTTTCATAAAAGATTTTAAAATAAAAATATCATTTTTCGTTAAAAATAAACAATCTCGAAGTGTTTCATTACAACTCCCAAATTTCATTGGGATCGCGGTCCACCCAGGTGAGTTCCAACTTCCAACTTCCATCTACCCCGAACCACCCGTTTAGAACGGGTGAAAAGTATAAATACCCATAAAATCTTACCAGAGAAAACGACAGTTGCTTTCACTCTGTTCAGTGAAATCAAACATCAACCCAATGTCGACGTGCTCGTCGTCGTCCTCCTCTGGATCTTGGAACAGCACAAAGGCATGGATCGTCCACGGAATCGTCGCCGGAGTTGCGGTTGCGGTGGCAATTGGGGCCCGGGTCTACTTGGGTCAGACTAAGAAGTTCCGGAGCCGGGTCGTTGGCATCATACCCGCCCGCTTTGCTTCTTCTCGTTTCCAGGGCAAGCCCCTCGTTCAGATCCTCGGAAAACCCATGATCCAGGTCCCTCAGTTTACCTTAAAAACATATAATTTAATGATGTTTTTCTGAAATCTTTGTTCTGTAAGAAATGTTTCATATCTAGTCTGAAATGGTATTGTTTAATTTTGAATTTGGACATCAATTTCAATGAAATTTGGGAGTTTTAAGCAGTATGGATCTACAGCAGGGTGTGTTAAAAATTAGAAAAAATTGGGATTTTGGTAAATTGTAATCGGGCAACATTTGACATAATTTTTTCTTGGTATTTACAGAGAACATGGGAAAGGGCAAAACTTGCAAGTACACTGGATCGTGTTGGTATGTCTACTCATTTCCATGCGATTTTGGTTTTTCGTGTTTAATCTCAGATTTCTGAGGCATTTCATTAGATCTAGCGGTTTTTTGAGGCATCCAAAACCCCGTGCCGTCATTTGAATTTTAGGCAGCTTATCTCAACTTCTACGAGCTGATTCGATGTGGTACTTGTCCAATTCCCGTATCCATTAAGGGAGTCTTAAGGAAACACTCATGATACTGTTCATGTTTAACGTTAAGAACATTTTTACTCTAAAAAGTCATTTGTATTATTCACTTACAACACATTTTTGTCTTTTTGGTTAAAACTCAAAGTTTTCAAACCTTTTTCATTAGTTTTCCTATCCACTACAAGTAACTTCCTTGACTTTGGTTGAAAGAGGAAGACACTGTATTCCCCAAAGAATAATCACCTTTACAGAGATCTTCGATAACCAAAACAACCTCAAGTGACTTAGGTTGATTTAAATAGACCAGACGTGATAAGATTTGGTTCAATCTTCTATACTTTTAATACCTAAGTGACCTTTCGTTTTAGGCTTAACGCTTACATCCTCTTGATGTCATTAAGTGTTTCTTAATGCCGATGAGAGTGATAAAAAGGCTTCATGAAATTTTGTGACGTGAACTCTCTCTATGTATATGTCTGAAACCTTATTTTACCTTCCTTTGTGTAGTTGTGGCAACAGATGACGAGAGGATTCGAGAATGTTGTCACAGTTTTGGAGCTGATGTCGTAATGACCTCAGAATCCTGCCGGAACGGTATACACCTTTTTCAGATTAATTATATAATTGCTTTTTACGGTAGCTTATATTCTTTTTTATGAACTTAAAGGTACCGAGCGTTGTTCTGAAGCAATTGAGAAGCTCAAGAAGAATTATGATATAGTTGTCAATATTCAAGGGGATGAGCCTCTTATTGAACCTGAGATAATAGACGGAATTGTTAAAGCTTTGCAGGTAACTAATTTCTCCTTTTTTCCATGATTTTGCCCCTTCAGATGTGACTGCCACCATAGGAAGAATAAATCGACGTTGGCATTCTGCTATTTTCGATTTTCAACAATTCTTCTCCTTCAGCCGTTTAATTTCATTTCTAATGTGATGACGTATTTCGGTATTTAATGGATGTTTTAATCTTGTCAGGAAGCTCCAGATGCAGTGTTTAGCACTGCAGTCACGTCATTACAACTTGAAGATGCATGGGATCCAAATCGAGTGAAATGTGTGGTGGATAATAGTGGTTATGCCATCTATTTTTCAAGGGGGCTGATTCCATTTAACAAGTAAGCTTATGCTTATCTGTTTTTGTTTCTTGTGTTTATCGGTTTGCACACGAGATTTTCTTTTCTCATGAAACTATTTATTTCGTGGTGAATGAAAAAAGTTAGAACTTGTTTTCTGGTTGTTTGCAAGACTTGACTAATTGTCCTCTGATAAAGGTCAGGAAAGGCAAATCCACAGTTTCCCTATTTGCTTCATCTAGGAATTCAGGTATTAAATTGACATTGTACTTTGATAAATTGTGCATGGTTATTTGTGGTTGTAAGTTATTTTATACCACTTGTATTGGCTTTTAACTTGTGAGCTTATTATTCTCCGTTCCTGAGTTTTCAGAGCTACGATACAAAGTTTCTAAAGATATATCCAGAACTTCAACCTACTCCTTTGCAACTAGAAGAGGATCTGGAGCAGCTTAAGGTCCTTGAAAATGGGTATAAGATGAAGGTACAAAAAGATCCGTTCTTCCCGACTCGCATCTCATTGCAATGCTTTCTTGTTCAATTCTGTTGATCTTACTCGTTTTATCTTTGCGTTGTTTTGTGGTATGTTCATTCTGTTTGTATTCAAGTCATATTTGACATTGATGCAGTCATCAAAATTGATTTAATGAATTTAACCATGCCATTTCATGGGTATGAAGTCCTTTATCTCGGCGGCATGAGCATTAAACATCATACATGTAGCTTGCGATGATTTAATAAGCTAGTTCGTCAAAATGCTATCAATTTAATTTCATGGAACTCTCAAACACTACTACCTCAGTCCAATAGGGAAAAGAATTGGAATTTCATATATTTGCCTGAGGTAGTTGATCTCCTCAAATACGGGGTATAAAAATCAAACGTCCCAGGATGTAGAATACCTGGACGGGTTCTTTTGCTTAAATGTGGATGTCCAAAAGTTCAAATGGTTCTACGTTTGTAGGTGATTAAAGTTGACCATGAGGCTCATGGTGTTGACGCCCCTGAAGATGTTGAGAAGATTGAATCTCTAATGCGCGAAAGGAACTTGTCTTAGGAGTTCCTAGTTTGCAGCAGTAAATCAGACCACGGAAAAGAGTATGTCTTCTGTACACTCGTAATTATTGTGATTGTAGCTGTTAAGTTTTCTAAGGGGTTTGCCGGCATGCAGCCGAGTTTTTGCAAATCCTTTTGTATATTAACAGTGAATTATTACCAGTCATTCCTTGTGGATCTGTTTGTCTCTTCCACTGATAATTTGGTATCCATAGCCGAAAGTTTAGGATTCTTTATTGTTTATAAGTTGTATTTTTATGATGTTTATCATATGAATTAATGTGTATTACTATTATGTGACATAATTGAAGGATTAAATTTTGTTCACATCTCTCTCATTCCCTCCACCTTTTGTACTCTTTTTTTTCTTTACAGCAAGTCCACCCCTAAAAAAATGCACCAGCACCTAGCCCATTTAATTCACTCAGTGAACAGTAATAGACCCCAATGAACAGTAATAGGTCAGAGGCATCTTCACCTCTAAAAAATGCGCTGGCACAAATGATCTCTACCCTTACAAAATGTGTTGGCACCCAACCCATTTAAAATATTATTAATTTTTTTATAAAATAATAAATAAATAAATAGTTTTAATTTTTTAAGAAATTACATAAAGTACTAAAAATAAATAAGAAATTACATAAAGTACTAAAAATAAAAACGAAATTACATAAAGTACTAAAAATAAAGACGAAATTACATATAAGAACTAAAAAGTAAAGACGAAATTAATTAAAGTAGTACAAATAAATAAGAAATTATACATAGTTTGTGGATCTAGGATATGTGGTGCTAGGATCTTTGTAGTTAGAACCCCCTCGACTTGTTTCCGCGTCTCTTGCACGCCTCCTTCGCACCACGTCTTTTTTTTTTGATGTCCAAAGATATTTTGAATTCGAAAACAGTCCTACTAGAGATTTGTTTATAGTGTCACAATCTGCTTGAGCTATCCTTTATTCTCTAAGCATCTCGTTTTCTCGATTAAGTGTTTTTCTAATCCTCTTGTTTTCTCGATTAACTATTTCTATATATCTCTCAGCCGTCGCATCATGTCTTTCAGTATCTGCTAATATTACTGCCATAATAGATGTTTTTTCCTCATCTCTAGCTGCTTCTTGCGTCATGTTTAGTTCACCTTGGCAAGCAAGTTCGTACATATATTTTGTGTAGTCATTTTTGGAAGAACACCTTTTTTTCTTTGCCGCCTTTTTACCTTGAGGCCTAAGGGACTGACGAGTCGGCTGGTTTTCGGCACTTCTTCTAGTGTCCCTTCTGTCTCTTCAAATGTGCCGCCTTCTTGTTCGGCTGTGTCTACTTCTAGCAAACTGTGTAGACCCATGTCATGCATGACAACTTCTGGACCGATTGCCACAATTCTGTATCTGGGGCAATCTTTGACAATTTGCCAACATTCCCGTTTGCTGAATGATTTGTTGTGGTTCTTCTTCGCATTGTATTGTGTTTGTAGTGTCTATAAATGTGGGATAAGACTGTTATAAAATGTGGGTGTAATACAAATAAATAAATTAATGATCCGTTAAACTTGTCCCACAACGCAGATTACCGGAAACATGAGAGATAGTGGTTTTCCAACAAGTAAAGGATGCGTTGAGTTTAATGACCTTGAATACTTCTGGCGCATTTTCCATGAGTAGTGTGAACCCAACATTCACACAACGTAACATCTTCGATGAGCTTCCACAGTCATTTTTTTCTCCCAAAAATTATATGAAAGCTTTGGTAGAAAATGTTGAAAATATTGAAATGTGATGTAAGGTGGAAGATGTCACATCTCGGCCTGGGCTCCCACCACATTCCGGGCCTGCTCTACCATTGTAACACAATATTGTCAGCTTTGGGCCCCGATCACGCCATCACGGTTTTGTTTTTGGGAACTCACACGAGAACTTTCCAGTGGGTCATCCATCATGGGATTGCTCTCACGCGAACTCGCTTAACTTTGGAGTTCCCATGGAACCCGAAGCCAGTGAGCTCTCAAAAGGCCTCATGCTAGGTAGATATGAGAATATACATATAAAGCTTACATGATTCACTTCCCTGGGCAATGTGAGATGTTACAATAATATACTAACCAATAGCTCATCAACATGCTAGTTAATAGTTCATCAACATGCTAGCCAATAACTCAATAAGTATACCTGCACACGAGTTTGAACCACCTAAAGTGGTCTGTACGACAAGACTGAATGTAAATAAATACGTTTAAGTGCTACGATCACGTGAAGATTGCGAATAATCGCGGGTCACCTACGAGTCGGAACCACCTATTGTGGTATGTACAGCAGGACTGTGCACCTACTTTGGATCCAAGGTGAGTGTAAGGTGCGGGAGGTGAACATCACGTGAAGGAATGTACCTTGGCCATAGGCGGGAGCACTAACACCGAGGTGCAGGTTTATGAGCGCTCAATACATCTCAATTAACATGTACGACTCATAGGCAACCTGTACGACAGTGTCGGAGTTGCCTATCATTGCAACCTGTATAAGGTCGGAGTTGCCTAAAGTATAAATATAGTCATGCCATAACTCGATCATTTCAAGTAACACCATAAACTTACCTAAACTTACATGTGCATCCTGCGTTCCTCTTCGCACTTCAAAGCATTCACAGTAATTCTTTACAGATAATATACATATGGATATGTCATGATACAATCTAATACCCAACCATATCATTGCATTTACCAGTATATATATATATATATATATATATATATATATATATATATATATATATATAACATAGCAAAATATGCATAATCTGTAATACCCTACTCCCAAATTATTTATTTCTGGAATAATTATCGGGAACAAGTCCAACTAAATATTAGTTTAATTCACCATCATTATTTACGATTCTTTACTTTACTCTCTCAATGTCTCACACATTGATTTATGACCAACATTTAACCAACAAAAACATAAGGTTAAATCTCACATTTCCACCAACTTCCTTCACATTGCTCAATTTCCCAAATAAGACTTTTGTCTCAAATATATTATGGCTGCATCTAGTGTCTCGTTAGACTACCTACATACCCTAAACAAGAATCAAACCATTCATATTTCATAATAGTACTTCAAGCATTCACATTAATTATATGAATGTAATATACCTAAATCAATTTAAAAGTGTCGATGGAACTATCAATAATATGTACGATAAAAAGAAAAGATCCACTCACCTGGAGTCCATGCTATGATTCTCTAGCACACGCATCGAGACATCCCAAATGATTGGCGCCTGTGATCAATTATCGAATCACATCTCAGAACTCTTATCAATAGAATACATAATTCACGTAAAACACATCCTTAAAGATATTCTAAAATAGTTCGAGACTCATTGACCACAAGTAAACCGTCGATCAAAGATCGACGGGGAGGTCTACAACCTTGTATAACTCGACCCGGAAGATCCGCATATCAGATTTCCAATCCGAAACTCCCAAAGATCTACAATATGTTTCTAGAATAACTTATTAAAATTTCATTACAATCCAACGGTCGAATCTCTGCTAATTGCCAAAAACCAAGTGGCGGTTAACATTTATTTTACTAACTTCTAAATCCAATTCGTGAAGATTTGTACTTCGGATTCCTGATCCATGAATTCCTATGCTCTTTAAATATTACGTATTATAATGTATCCAAGTTTGGTGACGATCCAACGGTCGGATCGTCGATTCACATTTTTATCAAGTAACGTATCGTAACGAATTTAGGTTTCGACGATCAACCTACGTCATTCAAATATCAAAACTGAATTCAAGACATTCGACATAGCCTAAAAATAGCATTGGCGGCCCACTGGCTACGCGTCGCTGTGGGTGGCGGTCGGCCGTCCTGACTCGCCGGAAAATCCAACTATTTTCAAAAGTTCTCAAACTTTCTAGAAATGAAGATCTCAGTGAGTGGAGCAACTTTCATACCTGCCACGAAGTCCAAAAATGGACAGAAGATGGTCAATTTTACCCACAAAGCCGGCGGTGACTAAAACTTTCCAGCGTCGATTCGTCGTTTACGGTGGACCAACGGGCTCAAGGTTGGTTGGGATTTTCTCTTGGGATGATGGGCTACAAAGCCTAAATGGTGGCATTGGTCATCGCTTTGCCGTTTTGCCGGAAAATAAAAAAGGGTGGCCGGGGCACCGTGAGAACCATCAAATTTCGTGGCCTCAAACCACCACTTACAGAAGTTAATCAAAGTGGTTCTTGGGTGGATTTTGTAAAGGGGAATGAGAGCTTCAAGATGGTGGGGGTGGCGTCGAAAAACTCTATCGGAGTTGGTCGAAATCGACTTTGGAAGGTGGGTGGTCGTGGAGGTGTACGGACGGAAAATCTACGGGAAAAGCTCATAGCTTTTTCCCTTTTTTATTTTTTATTTTTTCTCTTTCTGATTTCTGATTGGGCTGCTGCCTTTTTCTTATTTTTCATCTAATTGGTCCTTAAACTTTTACTTAACTCTCAATAACCAACTTCAAACGTCCATAACTATACTGTTATAATCCAGACTCATAAACGGTTTTCGCCTATGCGTTCGCACCAACGAGTACTACGAGGATATGCTAAAAGAATAAGTCATACGTCTCTCTAGACGATGGTCAACAGTTTTGTTTCTGGGAACTCACAGTAGAACTTCCCAATGGGTCACCCATCTTGTGATTGCTCTCGCGCGAACTCGCTTAACTTCGGAGTTCCCATGGAACCCGAAGCCAATAAGCTCCCAAAAGGCCTCGTGCTAGGTAGAGATGAGAATATACATATAAGGCTTACATGATCCACTCTCCTAGACGATATGGGATGTTACAATCTACCCCCTAGGGGCCCGACGTCATCGTCGGCACACCACAGCCAGGGTTAGGCTCTGATACCAAATTGTCATATTCCGGCCCGGGGTCCATCATATCCCAGGCCCGCTCCACCACCGTAGCACGATATTGTCCGTTTTAGGCCCCAACCACGTCTTCATGGTTTTGTTTCTAGGAACTCACACGAGAACTTCCCACTGGGTTACCAATCATGGAATTGCTCTCGCGTGAACTCGCTTAACTTCGAAGTTCCCATGGAATCCGAAGCCAATGAGCTTCCAAAATGCCTCGTACTAGGTAGAGATGAGAATAAACATATAAGGCTTACAGGATCCACTCCTCTGGATGATGTGGAATGTTACAATACGTTTGAAGTTGGTTATTGAGAGTTAGTTAAAAGTTTAAGAAGGATCAATTAGATGAAAAAAAAAGAAAAGAAAAGGGCAACAGCCCAATCAGAAATCAGAAAAAAAAAATAATAAAATAAAAATAAATAAAAAAATAAAAAAAAGTAAAAAAGCTGAAAGCCTTTCTCGTGGGTTTTCCGTCCGTACACGTCTACAACCACCCATCTTCCAAGGCCGATTCCGGCCAACTTCGATGGAATTTTTCAATGCCACCACCACTATCTTGAAACTCTCATTCCCCTCTACAAAATCCACCCAAGAACCACTTTGATTAACCTCTGTATATGGTGGTTTGAGGCCACGAAATTTGATGGTTCTCACGGTGCCCTGGCCATCCCTTTTGATTTTCCGACAAAGCAATGACCAATGCCACCACTTGGGTTTTGTAGCCCATCATCCGAGGAGCAAATCCCAACCAACCTTGACCCCGTTGGTCCACCGTAGACGACGAATTGACGCTAGAAAGTTTTAGTCACCGCCGGTTTTGTGGGCAAAATTGACCATCTTCTGTCCACTTTTAGACTTCATGGTAAGTATGAAAGTTGCTCAACTCATTGATATCTTCATTTCTGTGAAGTTTGAGAATTTTTGGAAATAGTTGGATTTTTCTGCGAGTCGGGGCGGCCGACTGTCACCCACGGTGGCCAGTGGGCTGCCAATGCTATTTTTAGGCTATGTCGAATGTCTTGAATTCAATTTTGATATTTGAATGACGTAGGTTGATCGTTGAAACCTAAATTCGGTACGATACATTACTTGATAAAAATATGAATCGACGATCCGACCGTTGAATCGTCACCAAACTTGGATACATTATAATACGTAATATTTAAAGATCATAGGGATTTATGGATCGAGAATCCGACGTACGGATCTTCCCGAATTTGATTTGTAAGTTAGTAAAATAAATGTTAACCGCTAGTTGGTTTTGGGCAATTGACGGAGATTCGACCGTTAGATCGTAATGAAATTTTAATATGTTATTCTAGAAACATATTGTGGATCTTTGGGTGTTGAGGATTGGAAATCTGATATGCGGATCTTCAAGGTCGAGTTATACAGGATTGTAGATCTTATCGTCGATCTTTGATCGACGGTTGACTTGTGGTCAATGGGTCTCAAACTATTTTAAATTGTCGTTGAGGATGTGTTTTAGGTGAATTACGTATTCTATTGATAGGACTTCCGAGATGTGATTCGATAACTGGTCACATGCACCAATCATTCGGGATGCCTCGATGCGTGCGCTAGAGAATCATAGCTTGGATTCCAGGTGAGTGGATCTTTTCTTTTTATGGTACATATTATTGATAGTTCCATCGACACTTTTAAATTGATTTAGGTATATTACCTTCGTATAATTAATGTGAATGCTTGAAGTACTATTATGAACTACGAATGGCTTGATCTCTGTTTAGGGTTCGTAGGTAGTCTAACGAGATGTTAGATGCAGCCATAATATATTTGAGACAAAAGCCTTATTTGGATAATTGAGCAATGTGAAGGAAGTTGGTGGAAATGTGAGATTTAACCTTTGTTTTTTGTGGTTAAATGTTGGTTATAAATCAATGTGTGAGGCATTGAGAGAGTGAAGTAAAGAATCGTAAATAATGATGGTGAATTAAACTAATATTTAGTTGGACTTGTTCCCGATAATTATTCACGAAATAAATAGTTCGGGAGTGGGGTATTACAAATTATGCATATTTTGTCATGTTATATATATATATATATATATATATATATATATGTATATGTATATATATGTATATGTATATATATATGTATATGTATATATATGTATATGTATATACTGGTAAATACTATGATATGGTTGAGTATTAGATTGCATCATTACATATCCATATGTATACTAACTGTAAGGAATTACTATGAATGCTTTGAAGTGCGAAGAGGAACGCATGATGCACATGTAAGTTTATGATGTTACTTGAAATGATCGAGTTATGGCATGACTATATTTATACTTTAGGCTACTCCGACCTTGTTGTACAAGTTGCAATGATAGGCAACTCCGACACTATCGTACAGGTTGTATATAAGTCGTACATATTATGTTAAGATGCATTGAGAGCTCATAAACCTGCACCCTGGTGTTAGTGTTCATGTCCGTGGCCAGGGCACAGTTTTTCACGTGATGTTCACCTTCTGCATCTTACGATCACCTTGGATCCAAGGTAAGTGCACAGTTCTGTTGTACAGACCACAATAGGTGGTTCCGACTCATAGGTGACCCGCGATTATTCGCACAGTTTTCACGTGATCGTAGCATTTTAGGGTATTTATTTAAACTCAGTCCTGTCGTACAGACCACTTTAGGTGGTTCCGACTCATGTGCAGGTATACTTATTGAACTATTAGCTAGCATGTTGATGAGCTATTAGCTAGTATGTTATTGAGCTATTGGCTAACATCTTATTGTTGGCTAGCATGTTATTGAGCTATTGGCTAGCATGTTGATGAGCTATTAAATAACATGTTATTGAGCTATTGGCTAGCAGGTTGATGAGCTATTGGTTAGCATGTTATTGAGCTATTGGCTAGCATGTTAATGAGTTATTGGCTAGTATGTTGATGAGTTATTGGTTTAGCCGTACATGCCACAATAGGTGAATCCTGCTGACAAACCATTTCATATTAATTTATTTCACCTGGGTTACTTATTTTTGTTAAGATATTTGACACATGGCCAACTATCATAATTCTAACTGATGTGCTTTTTTTATATATATATTTTTTTTTTGGGGGGGGGGGGGGGGGGGGGGGGTGGTGACGTGGATTATTGATCTCTGGATCGGACGATCTATGGATGTCAAATTCAAAAAAATTTTACCGTTAGAAATCCAACAATCTAGAAAGCTTGTGAAATCTCGCTTCTGGATTTCATTGTTATAATCTGCGTATTTGTATTATTGAGAATTTATATTAATTTATTTGAATTTAGATTTTAATTAAACTAGTTACGAAGTTGAAGTTTGGAAATTAATTATTTAAAAACCATAGAACTTTCGAGGTCACATTTTATATTTTTGAATAGAGCTCGATCTCACGAACGCGTAAGCGTAAACCATTCGTGAAATGGAGTTATAACGAATGAGTTATTAACGTTTAAAGATAAGGATATTTTGGTAATTTTCTTCAATTTGAAAGGCTCCAGATTTCTGGAGCAAAGATCTGTGAAGCCACGTATGTGGCAGGGATTGAAGGAAAGAAGAGAAAGGAAAAAGATGGACAGCTGGGATTAAAAGGAGAGGAGAGAAAAGGAGGGATTAGGTGGCTGCTAAACCTGGCAATTTCTTACACGACCTGTTAACACGACACGTAAACGACACGAAAATAACGGATTTCGGATCAACATGATAACTAATCGGGTCATTATCGGGTCACACGATAATAACCCGTTAATAACGAGTCTTTAACAGGTTTATACGAGAGTGACACGTGGGTAACTTGTTTCAACACGATAAGAAAAATGTTATTTTGATGATTTTAATTTTTTAAACTACCAAAAAAAACTTACTATGAAATGCAATAGATATAATGAATATGTATATATTGTTTATTAATTATTATTCTATATAAATTTTAAAATTTAAGTTTTATTTATTTATTTATTTTTATAGTATATTATATGTAAAGATTAAGATTAAAAATCATAAAACACATTAAAAATAAAAATATCAAGTAATTTAAAAATACCAAACACATAAAAAAATTATAATAATTAATTTACATGTGCTAAAAATATGAAAAAATATGCAAACGCTCGTAGTCGCATCCTCTACGTTTTGAGGATGGGTATATGATCGTTTAAATTTTTAAAACCATAAAAACTCTCATCAATAGTATTTTTAAGGGAGTTCAAAATAAACAAAATTCATAATCATTAATGTATAAGTATGAAAGATGTGAAAGCATAATAAACGTTCACAATTGCATCCTCAACGCTTAGACGATGGTTACATGGTCGTTTAGATTTTTAAAACCCTTCAAATCTCATGAACAATGTTTTTTATTTGAGTGCAAAATTAATAATAATTATTGTAGAAGTGTGAAAAATGTAATCACTCGTAATGAAAAGGTTTACAACTTTCATGAAGGGGTCAACTTCGAAATTTAGTATGTACATACTAATTTAGTATTATGTTTTACATATTTTTGGGTCAAATTATGTTTTTCATTTTAATTTTTATTGATTTAAAATATATTTTTCTTAACGGGTAACGGGTCGTGTCATATTACCTGATAATATTAACGGGTTGATTTCGGGTTGGGTCATATTACCCGTTTACTTTAACAGGTATTACATGACACGACCCGTTAAGTTATCGAGTATGACACGAAAACGACACGAACACAAGAAACATGACACGAATGTCAGGTCTAGTTGCTGCCCAAGGATAAAAGGGAGAAGGGAGGGGAAATGAGGGGGAGAGAAGGAGGGGATTATCCCCAACCCGTTTCCCCTTTTTGCCAACTCGACTCGACCAACGGAAACAATGGTTTCCGGTGCTTTCTCTGGCCGAATTTCGACGAATCATGCGGAGAAACGACCTGGAAACTATTCCACGTTCCTTCCTTTTCCATATTCATCCAAAAATTGATGGGTTTTGGCCTTGATTTCTCCTAGAACACGTTGACGGGTTCGTTGGGGGTGTGGCGGCGATTAACTAAATTTGTAGGTACCACCGTCGAGTACCACCATCATTCAACTCATTTTGGTCCCAGGAACAAACCCCAAACATATTTTGGGGCGATGGAACACCGGAATGATCGAATCGAAGTGGACCTTTTTTAGGGTTTCCAGCAAATCAAAGGACTTTCAAAGGGTTTCCTGGTTGAATTGGACTTCGGCCCAGGTATGAAAGTTGTTCCTATCATTGAACTCTACTTGCCTGTAAAATTTGGTAATTTTTAGAGTTCAAAAATTTGGGTTTTCGTTCGCTGGAAACTGCCACTGGCGGCAGCACGTGTGGCGGCGTGTGCGGTGGTGTGTGGCCAGTGGGCTGCCGATGTTATTTACACTAAATTGATATCCTGATATTTGAATTGATATCCGTATGACGTGGTTGATTGTTTGAACTTAGTTTCATTACGATACATCACTTGATCATTGTATGAATCGACGATCCGACCGTTGAATTGTCACCAAACTTTGATACATTATAATATGTAATATTTGAGGACATAGGAACTGGCAAAGCGAGAATCTGTCGAACGGATCTTCCCGAATTGGATTTGTAAGTTTGTAAAATAAAATGTTGACCTCCACTTAAATTTGTGATTGGCAGGGATCCGACTTTCGGATTGTAGTGAGATTTTAGTATGTTATTCTAGAAGTATAATGTGGATCTTGAAAAGTTACAGATCAGAAATCTGATAAGCAGATATTTCAGTTTAGATATCTAGGGTTATGGACCCTATTGTTGACCTTGATCAATGGTTGTCTTTTCAGTCAATTAGTATGAGTTCTTCTAGCGTGTTGCCGATCTTAGAGTGCGATTGAGATTCTATGGAGCTTGATGGGCTCATCGTGATGACGTGTCTCCTTTACATAATGATGGCATTATATGGTGATATGCTTGTTTATTTTATGTGATTTGACTTGTGTATTGAACTTGTTGTGGAATGTGTGGTTTGATTTGTATGATTGGCTTGATGTGATGAAATGTGAGGGCTAGTAGTGGACCATTAACCCATTGTCATGGGGATTGTTGCTTCGACACATGGTTCACATCTTGTTTCCTTATTTCACTTTTGTTTCGTTCAGCCTTTCTAAATTAAGTACTTGGTTCTTGTATTGTTTCTTCGAGCCATTGTTATTTCCCTTGGCCTTCCACTCGGTTCCTTTGAGTGATCCGGAACTGGGTATCCACTAGGGTTCCGTTGAGAGGTTTGGTTCCTTGTTCCATCTGGATTCCATTGAGTGATGGTTTGGAATCCCTTCTATTTCGCGATTCCATTAAGTGATGGTCCGAAATTGTATCTTGGTTAGGATTCCGTTGAGTGATGGTTTGGAATCCCTTCTATTTCGTGATTCCGTTGAGTGATGGTCTGGAATTGTATCGAGCTTGTATTTCATTGAGTGGTTCTATATGCATTGTTCTCCGCGATTCTGTTGAGTGATGGTTCGGAATCGTATCCACTCAGATTCCGTTGAGTGATAGTCCAGAATCCCTTCTACTTCGCGATTTCGTTGAGTGGTCCGGAATCCCTTTGGTGTCTTGGTTCCGTTGAGTGGTCCAAAATCGCATCATTTGACTTGTTGGTTTCTTGGATTTGATTTCAACTTAAGAGATGTAGGCTTCAGCCGAACTGTGTCGCTCTAGCCCTGCATTTTAGTGTATTGTACGTATTATTATTTGGTGTGATTATTGGATGCTGTTGGATGTAATTGTTATGATTATAATAAACCGTTGACCAATGTGGCTATAGATTATTATTGTGCTTCATCGATTGTTCCTTGAGATGCTGCATGCGCTGAATTGTGTATTATGTTGAGACATGGCGATTTATGTAATGAATATTCCAGTGTAGTGAAATGATGAACTACGAATGACTTGATCCCTATTTAGGGTACGTAGGTAGTTTAACGAGGAGGTTAGATGCAGCCATAAAGCATACGAAAAATTATTACACAGTTGGATCTTGAGTTATGCCTTGTACATATCCCAGAGGCAGGATCTGTTAGATATACAGATGTTAGATGATGTCACGCGTCGATCTTGAATGTATGTCGGGTTCGGGGGGTGACAAAACTAGCCGTTGGAAATCCAACGACCCAGAACCAAACATGTGGCCTCCCCATCAGAGCCCTTAGTGCGCCTGCGCTAGCGGGCCACCCCACGTTTTCTTGTCGAGACTCGCAGCCACCCACGCGTGTTTCGTACGCACCTGGTGCAAAAAAAAAAAAAAAAATTAAAATGCCCTGCGACGTCACGCTAGCGTCAGCATGACATCAATTGGGTCGTCCCATAGCTCAGTCCATTTTGGACTAGCCTAAAGACCAGCTTGGGTTGGGTGCCTCCTATCTATTGGGTTGGAGGGGATTGGCTTGGTGCCGGGCTATTAATTGTGCTGGGTGCCGGCCTAAAAGTCTTTGGTGAACTTGCTCTTAGTTATTGGATCAAATAGTTCAAAAGAGAATCCGCGGAGGAATTGAATGTCAACGGAGACTGCAGAAATCACTCTCCTATGCAATAGAATTTGGGAAAACAAGAAGATAGAAAAATTAGGAAACATGGATCCAACGGGAGTGAGTAAACCAGGACGCAAACTTCCAAAGGTAATAGTGTGATGGACAAGAGTAGGAGACAGTTAAGGACTAGTCAAACAAACAGAAGAAATTGATCAAAATATTGATTAATTAACAATTCTAATATAATATATATATATATATATATATATATATATATATAAACAAAGCCAGAAGAGCAGAGATCAATTTTGGGAAGATGAGAGAGAGAGAGAGATACTACTGGGGAGTGGAGACGGATTTCTGAGCTGTCAATTCGTGTTTGCGTGTAGTTATATGGAATTTGCAGACTGAAATTGTCTCTCTCTAATCTTTCTTTACAGAATGTAATGGAAAAGACCCTTGATTTGGCTTCTCAATCAAACACCAAATCTCTCTCTCTTTCTCTCTCTCATAATCTTATATTGTGTACCTGCCTTACCGTGCGATCAAAAAATTCCCACGAAAAGTGGCCAATGTTATGATTTTATACGTCATTCACATGCTAATTCTGTCAAAAAAAATAGACAAAATCAAGTCATCATGCTTAAAATGAATGGAATTTTAATGAAAAATTTCTAATACTATTTATTTTAATAAAAAATTATATTTTTACATTAAAAAATCAATTCTGATATTATTTGTTTTATCTTTTATTTTGTCCTTATCGTTAAAATTCAAAATTTTCAAATTATATTTATTAGTTTTCATTAAAATGAAATGATGAGTAAACTACATGTTTAAAATTACGAAATTAATATTTACATGAATGTCTCTCCTGAACTACATGGACTGAAAATCGAAACTTTTTTATTATTATATACAACCGATATTGGGGGATGACAGACGACAAGCCTCTCATCCAAAAAGTAAGAACTTTATATCCTAACAAAAAACCCCAAAATGAGCAAATTAAAGTTGATAAAAATTAAAGAGAGCCAGTAATTAAGCACCCTTCTTGTATGCAAAGCTCAAAGATGATCACTACATCATCTTGTTTTTTTTTAAAGAAAAATAAAAGAAATGAAAATATATTGGTACATGCTAGTCAAAGTAGGAGAGTAATCACAACTAACACGTATCGCGCGTCAACACAAAATTTTCAACAAAGACTCAAAGTTGAAGGCTTTGCTTCTTGTGGTGGTTGTGGTTCCGGGACCAACTGGACCTCCGTTTTGAAGAGAAGCACCGACAGCGAGTCGACAGAGAAATACACGAACCCACCAGCTGAGTGAGTCACGAAGGATCCAAAACTCGTCCCCACCACGCAGTGCCACGCCGGTCCATACACCGAGTCAAACTCCTACAGTTAATTTTACTTTAATTAACCCAGATTAATTAAACAAATACAAACAATCTAGATTATAGAGAAGACTTATACAATGGTACGTGTAAATTTCTCCTACATGACCTTGTATTATTGGAACACAATGTCACATGACGGTGAACCGTTTACATGCAAGTTGTTCTCTAAAAACAGTGATTGAAAGTAAAGTATCATGCAGGTACCTTTTTGAGAGCTCGGGCAAGGTGAGTTGGGTTGGGACGAGTTTTGGGGTTTGGTGGTGGCTGTAGTGGTGAGTCGATGAGTGACCTGGTGTAGTGGAGAGCATGGTTCTGCATGTGGGCTGGCATGTCGGATGATCTCAAGCGTACGTTGAGGGTGATGGCAGTGGCAGCTAGCTTGATCTGGTCTTGTGGTTCTCGCTGTTGTTGGTTCTGGAATATTTGCATGGCTTGGCCTTGGCCTTGGCTTTCCTTCTCTATGAGTTTCAGAGCTTTTTCCATGTCGTGTAATGAAGAAACGGAAGAAGAAGAATTTTTGAAGTTTGAGAAGAATAGACAAACGAGAAAGGAGGGCAAAAAGAGAGAGGGTTGATGGGGGTTTGAATTTTGACTGAATCTTATAACTGGGAACGAATATGAGAATTTTAGTACAATGATGTACAAACTAAAGGAAATCGATGAAAATTAAATTAGGTGGAAGTGCTTTTAAAATGAATGAAAGTGTTATTTATGAAAATATTTTTAGAACTAATATTTAGTAAAAATATATGAATCCTGGAAAAACATTTAAAATGTTTCTTATAAAAAGCACATAATTAATATTTCTTGCATGAAACATTTTTAGTGTTTTTGGAACAAAAAAACATTTTCTCTAACAGCGTTTTTAGTCACTTTGAAAGCACTTCCAAATGAGTCTATAGTGTTTGGAGTGAAGATGATTAATCACACACGTTATTTATTCGCTTACACATTTAATTTAATTTATTTTAATTAATTTGAACTAAAAAAAAGTAATGCTAGAAAGATCAAATTTCGTAAATCAAATAATGCATATGTTGATAATTAAATTATTATATAAGTGTTGATTAACATGCATTGCCGTTTTACTTCTGATACTAACAAACAAAACTCCACACACCTTTTAAATTGTTTTTCACAAGCTTCGATAGGATTTGTAGTTCAGCATGAGAAAAATAATTATTTATACTCCTCTTTATGCAATTCTTTTGTTGTTTTTATTCGCTAATTTTCTTGTTTTATTCCAAACAAAGAACATAACAAAAGAAAAGAATGCAAGTGGTAAAAATTAGCGGCGAAAATCACTCTTAATAAATAAATACAATTATTTGGTTTGAAAATGTTAGGACAAGTCTCATACTTCAGTGTTTATCTTAATCATCCATGCTTATGAGACCCGTGAAGCACCCAACAAGCTCAAATACAAGACTAATGCTGAAGTCAAAAGGACTATTGTTTTTATAAATTAAATCACTAATTGTGGTTAGTTTTTTGGTAAAAGTTAATTGTGGTTACTTTGACAAGTCATGCACTGAGGGTCCTGCTGAATCTGCTACCTGAGAGTCCCTGTACAAATCTTTGACACAAGAAGAGGAAGGAATTAGTTTACAAGGTTCTGCGTTTTCCTGTTGACCTGATTGTCCTCTTCTGTATATAATCTATTCTCCTTGGTGGAAATTAAAAAGTCCAAAAGTTTTCTCAATATTTATTGAATTTCCAAAAAAAGGCCTTTGATTATAGGGAGATTTAACAAAACATTTTTGGTACTGTTCACTTTTAACAAAAAATGTTTTTCATTAAAAGATAAGTTTTTTTGAACTTTTCGTTAGTTTTCTTTTGATTATATAAGTTAAAATAAAGGAAAACTAATAAAAAGAGCTTGAAAACTTTGAGTTTTAACGATAATGACAAAATAAAGGGTAAAGTGAATAGTATTAAGATTGACTTTTTAGTTTAAAAATATGATTTTTCGTTAAAATGAACAATACCTAAAACTTTTCGTTAAATTTTTTTTAAAAGAATAGTCTTCGTTTAAAAGGATAGCACTACTATGTCCCACAAATTAATATATTGATATTGACCATGAAACAATGAAAATACCACTAAAATCGATGATGATCTCTGCTTGGTTGAATGAGTTGTAACCTCAATGAGTTGGCTAACTAGTTGAGTTTTATACTTTAAGAAAATGATGTTTTGGTGTGTAATCATGTTCTAAGGAAACCCCCATAAACTATAAACATTATCTACCGTATACTCGGGTGCAAACGGGCGGTTACCGTCACTTTTAACACTCCTTGTCGTACTTCAAAATGCATGCTCTGATGAGAGAGAGAGAGAGAGAGAGAGAGAGAGAGAGAGAGAGAGAAAGCGTAATATTTTGGCGGAGTTGGTAAAAGGAATGTGTAAAATTATATTCTTGAAGTGGGGAACCCCGTTCAGCTGCCCAAATTGGAGCAAACTAGTTAGGTTTACATCCTCATTTGTTTATACGCAGGCGCAATGCAAGGATGTAGCTAAAACCAGTTTTAGCTTCTCGAACTGAGTTTTCATATCGGAGACGCCGTAGGGATACAAAAACTAGTTAAACATAGAAATAACAATTGAACAAGTTATGTGAAATATGAGAAAGAAAGCAGTAGCTAAGAAATGGTTTCAAGGACTTCTTCAACTACTGCATGCATTGCAGGTTCACTTGTACTAATTAATGCATCTTATTTGACAAATTCGACAATCCAACTCTTTAACCAAAATCCCCAAAGTACCAAGATTACCAATAAGTTTCACTAAATATTTGTTCCATTCATTGCTCACCCCAACAACTGCTGTCCACGCCATACTAATTAACAAAGTAACAATTTCTTTTTCTCGTGTGTAATCCTTTCCTTACTACTATATCCATTGACTTGTTTTGAAGTAACAAAGTTTTGATTATCCTTAGTACATATCCATTTTGTCCTACCTACCATCCGAGTTTTCATTTTCCCACTTTGTTCGACGTTAAGTTTTTTTCAAACTCGAAATGCCTTATGTGTTATTAAGAATGAGACAACGGGATATATGAAGGAAAATCGAACGATAATTGTTTGCTAGAAAACAACTAGCAAACCCTAGAATTCACTAGGAAGAAAGAGAGAAAACACATGTTTATTGAATAATAGGCTTTGCTAGTTGTTTTCTAGCAAACGATTATATATGAAGGAAAATCAAACGATAATCGTTTTCTAGCAAATGATTATAAACAACTAGCAAACCCTAAACAGGTAGAATAAAGAAATAACAAAATATAAAATCATTCTTAGAGTATTAAAATCCGAATTAAATATTGTTAACAACATAATTTGCTCAAATTCGAATTTGCAATAAATTTGTAGATCTCATCGTTTTCTTCGAATCCATATATTACGGGCCCAAAACAGACATACCAAACTGAAGTTTTGTCAATCCGGATAACACAAAAAGTCCAAACATTCACTTTTAGGATATGGCAGCAGCAAATAACCTATTAACACGCGAATTACCACTTCGCCATTTACTTTGTTTGATTGCTCACTGCTTCTTTTAAATTTATTGCTTGTGAAATAACCTAATCTATGTCCTACATCAGTATCTTAATAATTTGAGCTAAAATCACTTTTATGTGAAAATCTATCATGCCGACAGTTTTCTCTCGCCCATTAGTGATGAGGACAATGACATACATAATGATACGATATCTCTTATTTTTGAGAAAAACTTATGTGAAACACGTTCACCGCTACGTTGCATTCACATCTAATAATGCATTGTCATGTTTAATTTTTTTTTTCTCTATATGACAATGTATGATTAATCCAAAAGCCAAGTTGACAATGAACCCATTCCATAGCTCTCCTTGCCTTCCATGCACATCTCTTATATCTTAAATGTACAATTAGTAAAGAAAAAGACATGCCGTTGGATTTAACACCAAAAAAAAAAAAATAATCAATACACAATGGAATTGACATTTTTTTTTTTCAGACTTCTAATATTGAAATATAAGAGAATAACAACGAAATATGGTTGAAGGTACAATGAAAGAATGATGTGAAGGCATCAAGCAAAAGACAAGGAGCTATTTCCAACCTTAAATTGCTGCCATACTTTCCTTAGAAAATTTTTCTTTTTCCTGACCAGAAATATGCAAACAAAAACAAACCTGCAAAAAATAGCTATCATTACATTTATTTATATAAAGTAAAATCGAACACTAATCTTTTCGCTAGAAAATAACTCGCAAATCTTAGAATTCACTAGGAAGAAAGAGAGAAACTCATGTCTGTTGAATTAAAGTCGAAAAATCACAAAACTAAGGCCAATGTGACTTATTTATAATGTTCTTAACCCTAAAAACCCTATGTATCTAAATAGGAAAGGAAATAACAAATAACAAAATATAAATTAAAAAAATCCTAAAATAGTAAAATCCAATCCTAAAATATTAAAATCCGAGTTAAGTATATTAAACAACATTTTCGCTCAAATTCCGTATGAGATTGTTGTTTGACAACTAGTCTTGTAGATATCGTCACTCTCTTTGAAATCTATATATTATGTGCTCAAAACAAACATGTCAAACCAAACTTGCGTCAATATGAACAACACGAAAAATCCAAAACATCCACTTTCGGGATATGATAGCAGCAAATAAATTATTGACACATGAATTACCAGTTCTCCAATCACTTTTCTTATTTGCTCGCTGCTTGCTTCTTTTAATTTTATTGCCTGTGAAATAATCTAATTTCTTTCCTACATTGGTACCTTAATCGCTTGAGCTAAAAGAACACTTCTACTGTGATATTTATCATGTCAATAGTTTTCTATCTCCTATTAGTGTTAAGGACAACGATATCTCTCATTTTTGAAGAAAACTTACATTGAACGGGTTCATCATTATGTGGCATGCTAATCCAATGATGCATTATTATGTTTATGTTATCCTCCACATAACAATGCATAATTGATGGAAAACCACATTAGCAATGAACCCGTTCCATGGCTCTCCTCCTCTTCATGCACACCTCTTATATATTATATATGAAATTGGTCAAGAAAAAGACATGCCGTTGGATTGAACACCAAAACAAATCAATAAACGTTGGAAATGACACATTTTTTCAGACTTCTAATTTTTGTAAATATGATAACAACACCAAAATATGTTTGAAATAAGCATGATGTGAAGGGATCAAGCGGAGACAAGGAGCTATTTCCAACATCTTTTTAAGTATTAAATTGCTGCCATACTGTCCTTAGCAAAATTAGCTTTTTATTGCTTACCACAAATATGCCAAGAACAACAAACCCGCAAGGAAATAGCTACCATTACAGTTTATTTATATCACATTTTGCACCTTTGGAGGTTTTGGGTGGGTCATGTTCTTCTTTTTCTTTCTTTTTAGATTTAGTAAAAGTAACATGTAAAATTATAAATTGTTAATTGTTAATCATCTCTTTGTCAAATTATTAAATTAATTGTTATTTTAATCAAACTAAGTTGGTGCTTTTGTTTGCGTGAGTCACTAATTTTGTTTTTAAAGAAAATTTGTATTTCTTGTTCATGTTGCACCTTTCTAATCCAGATATTATTATTTTAACGTTATGTGACAATGAGTCTTACGTCAAAAGGTCAAAATTTACTTCACATTAAGGATTTGTTTTCTCAAATTTTAGAATATAGATGCCAAAACTTCACATATATGGTACAAAACACATGTAAGTAAACTTAACATCTATATATGTAAACTGAGAACACAAAATAATGATTTTTTAAATTCCCAAAAATACCCCTCCCTAGTTATGAATACCAAAATATAACAACTTAGGAGTAAAATAATAAATTAAACTATATCATTTTGAAAATTTTCAAACAAAGCACCCACTACTATGTGTAGGGCTGGAAAAAAATCCCAAAAATCCCAAACCAAACCGAAAAAATCCCGATCCCAAACCAAAAAAATCCCAAACCAAAATTCCCGAAAATTTCGGTATGTCATCCCGAACCAAACCGAAATTTTCGGTATGGGATTCGGGATTACATCTCCATTTTTTCGGTATTCCCATACCGAATAGAAATAAATATTATATATATATATATTAGTTTTTAATTGAGGTGTTTGCAAAGGGTGTGGAGAAAGATCATGTCATTCTTCTAGCTGCAAGGTCATCCAGAACTGAAAACCAGGATGCCATTGATGCTGCTATGGTTGGAATGCTTGCCGACCCAAAGGAGGTATAAATCATTTCCAACTTTTCTTGTATGCCCTATAATTGATTCTTCATTAATTCTGGGACGGAATTTTCAATGGATATGCTCATCTTAATGAATTCATTTATACGCAGGCCCGAGCTGGTATTAGAGAGGTGCACTTCATACTCACAGACTAATGAATTGATTTCTGTAATTAGATTTTGGACCTCTGCCTCTGCAAAGAAGATTTCAAGAAGAAGGCTTTTACCATTATTGACAAATATGCTGAACGTGGGCTTCGGTCATTGGCTGTTGCTAGACAGGTTTTATACTCAACCTTGACGTTTTTAGCATCTCTTGCACTTTTTTCAGTTTTATAAGAAGTAGAGCACCGGCTTATAATTGTGATTGGTATATGTTTACAGGAAGTGCCGGCGAAAACAAAAGAAGGTTCTGGTGGTCCATGGCAGTTCGTTGGATTGTTGCCTCTTTTCGACCCTCCAAGACATGATAGTGCAGAAACCATCCGCCAGGCTCTTAACCTTGGTGTAAATGTTAAGATGATTACTGGTAAATCGGTTAATATTCAACCTACTTTAATGGGTAGTGGGTAGATTAAAGCTTAATTTTAGCCCAAAAATATAATATGTCAAATTTTAGCCCAAAAACATAATATGTCAAATTTTAGTCCAAAAGCCCAAAAACATTTCGGGATTCCCGATTTGTTCCGAAATCCCGAAATTATTTCGGGATTCCCGAAAATTGGGATTCCCGAAAATTTGGTTTGGGATTGGTATTGAATTTGGGATTCCCAAAAATTTCGGTTTGGGAATCGGGACAAGGGTTTCGGTATGGGATCCCATACCGAACCACCCCTAACTATGTGGGTGCTTGATCACTTTTTTATAATTTTTTTAATAACTGAATATTAAGTCAATTTTTTATTTTGATAAAAACTAATACTAATATATAAAAATCATAGCTAATTTTAAAAAGGTAATGCTCACCT
The DNA here is from genome assembly GCF_041283825.1 of Pyrus communis. Lineage (NCBI taxonomy): Eukaryota > Viridiplantae > Streptophyta > Magnoliopsida > Rosales > Rosaceae > Pyrus > Pyrus communis. The sequence goes on from NC_142575.1 coordinate 27,618,491, forward strand.
GTTGGAGCGATTATGTATTTAAATTATATTTTATAAACCATATAACGTAGTTTCTAATTGGATTATTGTTTAAATGTTAAAGTTTTGTTTTTCATATTGGTGACACAATTTACAATTTTAATTTAGAAAATTAGTTATCAAGTATTATTTTTATAAGAAAAATAAAAATATAATTAGTGCTGAGGTGTCACAGTATGATTGGTGACCTTACACAAGGCAGGGAGAATCTAATCAGAATATCGCCGCTCTCGCCCCCAGTAAATCGTCTCATCCATCGCCTTGGCTATCCACACTCCTCTCCCCAATCTACTAGCTGCTGCTTCCGCCATCCCCATCAACTACTCCGTCTCCATCATATCTCTCTCTCTCTCTCTCTCTCTCTCTCTACTTTCTATCTCTAGAGCTCCGATCCTCTGCGGCTATGGCTACAGTCCTCGACTCCATCGTTGTTCCCCGATCCTCTGCTCTCCCTTCTTCAGCCGCGCTCTCTCGGATCCCGGCTCCCTCGTCGCTCTCGTTCTTGTCCGCCGGCCCTCGGTTGCCTCGCTACAGAGGCCTCAAGGTCGGATCAGCTCTCCGAACTCGCTCCGTCGGATCGCTGAGTTACGGTCCCGCTTCCGGACGAGCGAGCCGCCGTGGCGGGCTCGTCGTCTGCGAGGCTCAGGACACTGCCGTCGAAGGTCAGTCTCGTAATCTCTCCCTTCCAGTCAGGATTTCAAATTTTTTTATTTTTTTATTTGTTTTGAAGTTTTTCTTATTTATTTTCAAGTTTCACACTGTGTGTTTGGGTGTCTGGAAAATTGTCTGTTTAATTCTCCTTCAGTTTCTTAGCAATCAACAGAGGATTTGATTTTTGTGTAGAGATTGTTGTAAGATGGTGGATTTAGACTGTTTATTGAGTAAAGGTGGAACTTTTAGCCAAGAAAATAACTGTTTTTCTCTGTTTATTAGCTGCATCAATTGGGCTTTAAACTTTTTACCCATATTCCGAATATCGTATAAGTTGATGATATTGGTGGCATTGTTTGTAAAGAGTTGGGAAATGAAAGGAATCGATCGGGAAAGAAATTATTGAAGAAAAATATTGGGTTTTGAAACATTTGCAAAACTTGGGTTGACTCGTAAAAATTAGATTATTAGTAAGGGAAGATAGAAGGAACCGACGATGAGGCCACCTAAGAAGCGTAATCAAATGGTTCGGAAGATGTACTTTAGATTCTTAGGCAAGCTTTACCTGGTGATTTCAAGTTGTGGTTACTTGTAATTGTTTGGTCATGCCGGTTGATGGCTGAAATAGACCTGCTGCTCGGTGGCTAAAGACAAGCCATGGTTGAGACTGTCAAGGGACTTAATTCACAGTGACTGACTAAAAATTCCAACATGAATGTTGGATTTCAGGTGAAATGTTGATTGAATGTGTGGTGACTGATCATTAAAGACAGAAGCGAATAATAAACCTAGGGATGAGTGGATGAATCCTGGATAAATCGGACATGTAATCAAAATTATGTATAGATACGGAACAGAAGTGTTGTACTTATGAGAGTATACAACGAAAGTATAAAATTGGTTGAAATTTTTATTAGAAAAATTGAGTTTTGATCTACAAGGTGGTGCTTTTGGACTGATTCTTGCTTACTATATAATCAATGTCCAAAGTATTAGAAAGAGTTCTGCAGTTCTGTGTTCACATATATTTGTCTATTACTTTTGGTAGTTCAACAAGTTTTATTTTTGATAGTATGTTCTCTTAAAAATTACAGTGGCTGCTGTTAGTGATGCAACATGGCAGTCACTTGTCCTAGATTCTGAATTCCCTGTTTTGGTTGAATTCTGGGCCCCGTGGTGCGGGCCTTGCCGTATGATCCACCCTATAATTGATGAACTGGCAAAGCAATATGCTGGGAAGCTCAAATGCTACAAAGTTAACACTGATGAGAGTGCTTCAATTGCAACCCGATATGGGATTCGAAGCATCCCAACTGTCATCATATTCAAAGGTGGGGAGAAGAAAGATGCCGTTATTGGTGCTGTTCCAAAATCTACATTAACCACCAGCATAGAGAAGTTCTTGTAGAGTGTGGTAAGTATTATTCACCTTGTCGGACCTAAGCTGTGCCTTGTATCTGTTTCTTCTCTTTCTAGATTATGATCTATCAGATTTCGGATGCTTCTCTCCCAAAATAAACTCATGTCTGCTCCTGTATAGTTAGTTATCTGGATGAAGTTGTAACTATTTTTTTACTTTATGAGAATGTTAGTGACTTAGTAAATTATTATTAATCGTATGTGTGGGTTATCTTAGACGTACTTTCCATTGTTACAGAGTTCAGTTATGTTTCTTTATCTTTTGATTGAAGATCGTAGTCAGTGATGCAGGAACCTATGCATGTAGAATAACATAGAAAATATATGTTAGGAGGTTGTAAGTGTTAGGTGGGATTTCCTGTGAGACCATTTCAAAGGGATGATGCAATGGATTGAAATTCATGTCAACTCCCCGGGTTCACCCTTAATTTTAGAGTGTCATTAGGTTTAGCTATTCAAGGTTAAGACAACCTTCCATCTTAAGGTTGTCTTCTTGGTGGAGGTGCTGGTGGGGTAACTGCGTAGGGTGTTTAAGGTGAGAGGAAGTTACTAGCTCAGAGCTCTAGGGCTATTTATATGCGTGCATTCTTCTTTTAAATGGCTAGAGTGCCATTTGAGGCTGCATTAAGTAGGATGTTTGACTCATAGTCCATGTACTTATAATTTCGAGTTCGTTTTCTCTAATCCGCACATTAGACATCTTTAATTGCCAAATATCACTCTCACCATCGGCACAACAACAAAACCGTAAAAGAAAAGCCCTACACCATAAACTCTCCTACTGTTGGATGTAGCTAAGGCTTTGGAAAGAAAGGCCTAGCTAATTTTGGATATTAGGGAATAGGAGATTTGAACTCGGAACCTCGTGTGCAAGGTAAAATGCTTTTAATCAATTGATAATTCTTGTGGTTTTGAATAGTTTGAATACCAATTTAGAGAGGAGACTTTGATCCTCTATATGTAGAGATAAATTGTGCAGCTTTAGTTCGATATACTTTTTATCTCTATGTGTTTGGTTCAATTTATAGTGCATTGTAGTGCATAACAATGTTCAACATGGATTGAATTTGGGTTTCAACTTCTAGCCATAGCCCACCAAATATCCAACACAATTAAATAATTTATCTCGTGTTGGGTCGTATATAGGAGGGCAAATTGGGTTGGACCAATTCAAACCCGTCCATGTCCAACTCAACTTTAAACCCGAACAAGCGGATTTTTTTATAGTGATAACCTGCCCGAATCCAACCCAATTTTAACCTGTTTATTAATTGGGTTGAGTTGGGTTGATTATTTGCTCATCCATCTCTAACCCAAACCAGCCCGATTAACCAAACCCAATTGTGGCCCATATCAATTAATACTCATAGGCCAAGTCCAAAAACCCATATCCTTTTAATATTTTTTAAATAAATTACCCCTTAAATCCATAATCCAATCCGTTTCATCATCTTCTTTCCTAATTGATTTCTTAATTGATTGTAAAGGATTTTGGGTCCGACCTGAAAAAAAAATCTTTTCTTTTCATTAAAAAAATAAAAAGAAGAAGAAAAGAATAAAAGGCTTTGATTTGTCAGCCCCATACTTGCACTCTTTAAACCCTAAAGCTATATATTAAATTGTTAGTCTCCAACCCTAAATTCTGTGTTTAGAAGCAATTGATCAGCAACTCAGCCTACCTCTTTCATTCTGCCTATACAAAACAGTAAGCCTTTTCTCCTTGATCAATGGACCTAATGGTTTAATCATATATATAATATACATATATATCACATAATATAATATAATATAATATAATATAATATAATATAATATAATATACACTAAAAGTTTGATTGGGGAGCTCTTTCGAATCAAATCGCATGAAAGTGAAGAAAGAATTATAAAATTATAAAAAATAAAATAAAAAAAAAATGAAGAAGAAGTGTTCTAGGTAATCATGCATGCATATCTGATAAAATCTCAGTTACTAGTTCCTATACAAACTAAATTAAAATTTTGACATTTCTGTCTTACATGTTTATGTTACTTCCTATCAGCTATTTTTGTTGTCATAAGTTAATATTTTGTTTCATGTGTTAATTGTTCAGGTCCATTTGATTGTCATATATGGCAAAACATAATCAGACTACTCCAAGAGAGCCTTTGCCAGCTGCTCCTGTAGAGCCTCAAAATGCTACAATTAAACCTCAGGTACCATCTAAACGCAAAAGAGTATATGAACCCGTCTAAAGTTTGGGCACATGATGAAAGAGTTGGGCAACCCGAACCCAACCCAATTAAACCCGAGCCCAAATGAACTCGATGGAAATCCAACCCGAACCCAATCCTGAATTGTAAAAGTTAGATTAGGATTTGGTTGACCTACCAACCTGCCCGAGTTACACCCCTAGTCGTATACAGGTTAACAGGCTACAGAATAATATAAACATGTTCAAGTGTGTTATTTTCAGGTTAAACAGGTTGACGAGATCAACTGTTATTTAACCCTATCATGCAATTATGTTCAACTCAAACCCGTTTATTTCGTGTCATCTTCAAGTCAAGTAATCGTGTTTGTTTTCCAAATTACGAGTCCTAAATTAATGAGTTTGGGAGGGATGATTCGTGTCTCTTTTAATATTATCACATTCAATGTCAACTCAAAACGCTTTAGTAGCTGCTCAAGAGATTCATCATATCTGCAGTGTTGCCATACACACTTTGGGGTCCTTCAATTCCTCCTACAAAAGGTAAGAGGGTGCGGATTAACCTCCAACCCGTTTGGTGGGCAGGATGAGATGAGTTATTTTTAGTTAATCTGTTTGGTGAGAAAAATTGTGACATAGACTGGATTGACTACAAATCCGAAATAGGAAAAATATGGTGGGCTACCAATCCAATCCTATACCTAAGACCAATCTCATCTAGTCCACAAAACGGGTCAAAAAATTCCTATCCTACGTGAACATATATAATGCCCCGAGAGCTAACTTTGAGGCTCTGACAGAAGCTGAGATTTGTGTTTAGTTTCAACTTTCAACTACAATCTCCCAAAAATCCTAATGGGGTCGGATCTGGATGGTCCAGGACATTGCCAATTATGGCAGTCTTGATAAAAATAGATGTTCCTCAAACGTACGTGCCAAACGTTATCCTTTTTAATGTTGTCTCCACTTGCTGCCCTTATTACCATTGCCCTAAACCTCGAGAACTTATATGCCACAAAATACCGTCACCGTAGCGTCTAGTAACATATGTACAATTAGTCTCCTAAATTCACAGGATACTCCGCACTCTTCTGTATTGAAAGAAAATACATGAGAGAGGAGTCTTTTATTGCTAGAGAGGTCTTATTAGACTATTTATATTCAACGGTAGAAATTTCTTCCATGTGAAGGTTTTGTCCATTGGAATTAGCTCCTGATTATTTAGAAAATCCGACCGACCATAGGCCTCCTAATAAGAAGCCAAGCATCATTTTTCATCCTGAAGATTTGATTCTCTACTGTATGCCAAGTGTCACATTACTGTTGCCGATGAAAGGAACACGTGGCTCTGTGTAAGATTCATGTGGCTTATTATATTTCATTGAAGCTACATGACTATCCATACATGGGTTGCTCTTGGCACCAAATCACGTGACATATAAGACCACCTAATATCGAGAAGTAGATTAATCTTATTTTTCATAAACGTGTTTTTCATATTATCTGTATTACTATTACTTTGTCAACATTATAGCATCAATATATTGCGAACAGAACTCTTAGTGAAAAGTAAATGACGATATTTAACATTTCATTGGCTAGGCCGACCTTGAAAATTTGGAGGCCCTAATCGAGTCTTTGAAGTGGCGTCTTAGAGTTCTTTGATCACGACGCTTTGTACATTGATATGTATAAAAAAGAATTCTCAAAAACAAAAAACTCTATATCTTCATCATATATCATTAAAAATTAATATCAAAATAAGAAAGATGTACAAACCTGACCTAAATAACACGTCTCGTATTTTTAGACGCAAATGTACTAGTTAAGTTTACATAATTTAATTTTTCAATCAATTTTTTTTCAATTGATAAAATAGCTAACTCATTCAGTATTTTCTTGTGATATAGTTGATCAAAGATAAGATATGAACAACTTTAATTTTGAAAAAACTTCTTTTCGGAGAGGCAATTGTAACTTGTATAACTAACAAAGTTCTATTATAAAAACCCAAACACTCAAAGTTTGTAAACTTCTTATGAATAGTCATAAAATTCGTAATATTAATTTATATGTAATATAATAAAATAAAAATTAGAGGCCCCTCAAAAGTGAAGGCCTTAAGCAGCCCGCCTCCTCCGATTATCCTCAAGGCTGGCCCCGTTTGTTGGACAGTCGAATAAGATACTTGACCGGGATGCAGGCTTGCTTTATAATATCCCCCCAACATAGGGATAAGAGTCTAGTCAGCATGATAGAAAGTTCCAACTTCGATTGATTTCCGTTTTGATAAAATCCATCTCAGAAAGTCAAGAAGATTGCAACGAAAAGGAACTCCATGTCATATTCTTCGGGATGATCAAACTTCATGATTTCGTTTTTGAACCTTAATTCCTTGACATATACCCCCACCGCGTTCGAACCTCATAAGTTGCATGGAAAATATACATGAAATTAAAGAACACAAGTAGTGATCACTTACACACGAGTACTTGTGTTCGTGTAATGTAGTTGCCTGTTGACATTAACTTTCAGTACAGAAAAATATATGGGAAGTCCTTAATTATTTCCCATTCGGCATTAATTTAAAGGAAAAACTACATTTAAATGAATGCTCACGATTACGTGCATGAAAGCGCCATATATGAGATTAAATATGCACGAGTTCGTAAATGACCAAACAGGATAAACTACATCTTTAATTGAAATGCTGGATCAAAATTTGAACTAATCCTAAGGGTTGGTTTAGTGGAAGATGAGTAAAGGTTTTGAACTCTTAATTCAAGTTTGAACTTCCATGATGTATTTTTTGGGGCCACCAACTTTGGTCTGGTGTACTATTTGACCTGGATGTCGTCTGACATGTGGTACCAAAACTAGATGAGGAGGAATATTGGTTTGTCATCAATGTATCGTGAGAGACCTCCTATGTTATAAAAAAAGTTATTGAGCATATACGATTTACACTTGACAAAATAGAGTAATGCTAAGTAGACCAATTTTGTAAACCATGTGATATGTCACCAATAGGAAATAAGCTTGTTAATCAACAGTTAAGTAATAATTCAATTATCAACAATCATGTCATACGGTTTAATTTGTTGATTTCGATAAGGTTGAATATTTGTATGCCGCATAAAGTGGGGATCATATAACATTTCGCCATCCCCATCTGGATTTGTCACAGCCATCAATTTTCACAATCTTGAATTTTCTTAGTGGCGAATGAATATTTTCCTTTAGGTATATTGTGTACTGCATGGGTCGAAAACCATAAAATAGAGTAAATGAAGGCATTTATGAATCCCACACGTCTTGCCAATGAGAATATATACAGTCAAGTGATACTTATCTCTCTGAGATTGAGATCTCCATTTGCTGAGAGAGAATGTTATTCTTTATAGGGATACTCAAAAGTTGTTGTCAACATGGGTATAGATATACACTTTGAAATTTCAATTTTGAGACAAAAATTCCGTTAATGGTTAATTCATATTAAATACCAAGTTGGGCATATATTGTAAAAAAAAAAAAAGAAGCCATTTTTAAGTATTTCAGAATACGCCACAAACTTTATTGTATTTGAGCCTATGACTAAATAAAATATCTTGCCCTCAAGTTTGTTTCTTTTACGAATTTTATAAGGTCCCTTAGGGCCTGGGGTTGAGTATGATTGTTTAGCGTTTTAGAAGGTTTGTCAAGGTTTGAGGTTGATCATTTGGGTTTAGGGTTTTAGAATGTCCTTGGGAGGAGCTTAGGGCTTGGGGTGTAGGTTTCTTGTCTTGGGTGGAGCCCAAAACCAGGGAACTATACCCTGCACCCTAAGCGATTAACGTAATGAAATATGGTAGGGTGAGACATTATTTTCATTTTAACTAGTAAATTAGTTTGACTTTTAAACTAGTACGTAAACTAAAATATGGTATTTTAACTTAAAAATTATTTTGAATTTGATATTTAAACTAAAAGTTCCCTAAAGAATCAACTACTATTTTGTCAAAAAAAAAAAAAAGGGTTACATAGAAAATCAGGAGTTTAATAAAACTATAGCCTTGCAACAAAGTAAAACCAATCAATTAGATAGACATACACTTTGGTGGTTATGCTTGAAAGAATAGTAAACCAACGGAGTCTTGGTGTAGTTTTGCTTCATCGATGTAGTATAATATACATACATTTCTTTTGAACAAAACTGTGTATTTTAAATTTTGATTGAACCCTTTGAATTGTCATTTACCTGTCCAAGCATATCAAATTTTTCTTAGTCGCCAGATATTTTTCTGTCGTCCTAAGCTGGACTTATCACTCCCATAATTTCTATCTTGTTGAAGATCTTCTCATTAAAATATACTTTTGAAAAAGTTAAAGTACAACTCTCATGAAGGGAATCGGGTACCGAACTTTGATCAACCTCATCATAAAAAAATTACAAGGAATTGCAGAGGGTGGATATTAAAGACAGAAAAAGAAAAAGTTAGATATGATTTGAGATCTTGATCTGAACAAAAATGGTTCTTTATTTGATCTCAAAATGATTTCTGGGATCCTGGATTATATGATACTCCTTTTGAATGGCATATTGGACTCTGCAGTAACCCTTTATATTTCTTAAGATGAAGTGCCGATTTAGTCCTTGAACTATCACCTCAATGAACATTAGGACCTTGAATTATTTTTTTGGTAAAATAAGTCCCTAAATTCATTAGAAATTGCTAATTTCATCCCTACTATTATGTTCAAAGCTATTTTATCCAATTTTTCGTCAACTTAAATCATTTGACACACTTTAGATTGTAATACCATCATTTTCTCGTCTATAAGTGCTTAACATTTCATATAGGTTGCGAATTTAATGTCTAATTTACCCTCAAAAGTTAACCTACACTATTTCTTTATAAAAAAAAACTATCAATTTCTCTTCCAAAGTTAACTCCATACACTATTTCTTTATGAAAAACTACCAATCTACACTCCAATGTGTATCATATGCAAGTAACGTGACTTAAATTGATGGAAAATTGAATATAGTAGCTTTGAACATTAGGGATGTAATTGGCAGATTTTTATAATTCAAGAACTTTTTTTTTTGAAAAAAATAGTTTAAGGATCTAATTTTCATTAAAGTGATAATTTAGGAACTAAATTTGTAGTTTACCCTATTTCTTAATGGCACAAACAGAAACATGATTTGCAGGGACAAGACTGATGAGACTCACGCTAGAATTCTACAAGAATCTGATTCTTCACATCCACACGCTAGATTTCACATTAATCCTTTCATGATAGAAAAAGTAATTATTTTGTAAGAAATTGTTTTATTATATCCCCTTGGCCTTGATGTATTCCGAAGACTCACGTTCCATATGATAGTCATTTATAGAATTTGTTTAGCAAAATAATGTGGAACACGCACAACGTATCATTACAAGAAGCGGCGGAGTTAGACTTTTAGAGGTTGGGAGCTTCACCTACTCTCTACTAAGGCGTTTGCTGCAACGTTTTTTTTCAACTATTTTTTTTTATGTTGTGAAAATGGGAGAGGAAATTGATGATTCTTGAACCCTTCTGGACCTAAGGTGGCTTCGTCATAATATAAGATGTGTTGTCAAAATGAAATCTGAAGCACATGTTGAGGAAAAAAACCAACGTAATCGCTTCTTTAAGCAATGGTTTGAAACTTCGAGAAGTCTTTGCATCTCAAAAACTTTGAACTCTAGTCACAAGAAACTTGTGGAATGGCGACCCACACAGCCAAAGGTTTAGGGCATCAAAACCGTGTCCGACAAGCAAACCACTTGCATAGGGCAACTACTCGTTTCTTGCTTCTCAAACCGTGTCCGATAAGCAAACCACGTGCATAGGGCAACTACTCGTTTCTTGCTTCTCAAAATAATTAATTAGTGGCTAAGTCCACCTCGTATGTGTAGAAACTAAGACTAATTAGTGTTTTTTTTAATTAATTAAAGGCTTAAATGTTGAAGTGGTCCTATGTTTTATCTCTCCAACTCATTTGGTTCTCTGTGTTTTCAATTTCGTTAATTTGGTCACTGTGTTCAATTCAGTTAGTGATTGTGCTCTTTTCCGTCCAATTGTTGTTTACAAATTTACAAATATATTTTGAAATCGATTAAAAAATAATATAAAATAAGAAAAATGAAAAAAGAAAAAAAAAAGAGAGAATAAAATATAAAAAAATCTCACAACAAAAGATTGAAAGCTTCCTGCCTCATACCTCCATGAGGCTCCACCCTAATCCTAGCCACCACCATCACCGAACTGACCCAAGCCAACACCCCAACCACCATGAATACCCTGAGCAACCAGCCATTCTACTTATTTTAAGAAATCTTCACAACACCGTCCCATATCTGCCATCGAGTTTTGTTTCATTTCTCCATATATACGTCATCGTTGCCTCCATGGGTACGTCGCCCATACGTCGATCTCCACCTTCTTCTCCCCTGCGCCAGTGTTGACCCCATACGAACCCTACCTTCACACTCTCATCGACCACCATCCCAGCAGTGTCAGTTCCTTTTTATTTTATTTTATTTAAATCGTATTTTTATTTTTAAATTGATCTTTTTATATTTATTAAGTATTTAGAGTTTTAATTAATTTAAAATGAAAATTTTAACAGTAAATTAAACGAATGGACCATATTAACTAATAAAATAAAACACAAAGATTAAATTAGCCAAATTAAAAATCCTTAAACTAAATTGGCCAAATGAGCAAAGCACAAGAACTATTTTGACATTTAAGACTTTACTAAAATGACTAATTAGAGCTAAAGACAGTTGTAGATGAACTTTAATCCTTGAAGTTGATTAAAATTTAATAAAAATCTGGTGTTAGATTGGATATTGATTTTAGTCCTTCAAGTACTTAATTCAAATTCATATTATATTATTATTTTTTAATATTTAATACATTAAATTTTAAATTTATTATACCAAAATGTCCGTAGCTAAATATATTGTAGTGAATTAGTGGCACATAAAAAAATATGCAAAAACATAAGTGTACCGAAAATTTTGTATCTAAATATATGATACTAAACTAGTGTACCAAAATGTCAGTACCTAAATATATTATATTAAACTAGTGTAACGAAATGTCCGTACCTAAACATATTATACTAACCTAGTGTACCGAAATGTTTGTACCTAAATATATTGTAATGAATTAGTAGCACATAAGAAAATATGCAAAAATATAAGTGTACCAAAAAAATCTTTACTAAAATATTTTCTATATAAGATACTTACCATAATGAGAATTAAAATTTATAATTATGAACACCATAAAATTATAAATAAAAAAAGAGAGACATTGAATACATATGGCGGCATTAAATAGAGTTTGGGGACTAAAATCAAATTTTAATCTTGTATAAGACATTTTTCTAAACGTCATCTTATTTAAGGATTAAAATCTAAATTTCTATTGTAGATATTAGACAGGTCTAGTCAGCATAATCACCAACCCTATATTTTTCATTAAACTATAGTTAATTAGCTGGTCACATTCTTCTGGATGGTCAACGTGCAAAAGTAAAATCTCCATCGACTCCCTTAATCTTCATTAACTTCAAATTTTTACTTGCTTAATTGATTTGTTACAATTTTCCGCATTTCAAAAATTGTAAACAAATGAAAAGCTGATTTGGTCAAGAAAATGAGATGTCATGTTTACTGATTTAATCGTAGTTTCTAGTTGCACAGATTTTTGACACAAATGTGAATTTTGGTGCATGTGATGTAGCTATTTATATGGAAAGTGGTTCTATTCATATATAGCATTTTACATCTTACACATCTTATGTTGATTTATGTCATTTGATTTTTTTCAATTCATTTGAGCCGAAGGCCGGAAATTAAGAAAATGTATAAGAAAAAAAAAAAGGATGTGTGAATATCATCAACTTATTTGTAAGGACGTACGTGGATCATATTTTGTTCTAATCCAAGAGGCACTATCCCATTTTCTTCTTAAGAAGAATGATGAGATTACTTGATAAACAAGACTTGTTCTAGAAGGGGCTTTTTGACTCAAGTGCCCTTCCCCTTGCCTCTAGGGGGCTACTTCAGCTTGACTAGAAGTTAAGAGAGTTAGTAAGAAGTCAAGATATGAAATTTATTGAATTAAGTAATAATATACGTGTTTTCTGTTGTTGTAGTGCATTGTTGCATGAAATTTTTATTAAAAACATAATTGTCCTTTTTTGATTAATTAAGAAACAAAATTGTGTTATAATATGGCCGGTAAGTACTCTTTAGTATATGTTGTTTATTGATGCATATCGATATTGTATTCCTAGAAAGTATGCCAATGTGTTATATGACAATAAGTCTGCCATCTTTTAGGAATTGTTAGTTCTTAAGAACACATTAATGTAAACTATCATTATATGGAATTATAGGGAGAGGGATGAAGTGAAAGTCAACCACACAACCTTAGTAAGATGACGATCAATTGTATGACCAAAGGATTTCTCTAAAAGCAAATTTAGAGGAGTATGTGACTACAAGTTGGAATTATCTAGATGTTGCAGTCGGGGCATGCGGTATAGGCATTGGAAGGATTTCGAGGATGCCTGAAATGAAAAATTTGATGAGACTCTATCTGATTGGTTGGTCGGATAAAAGATATAGGGGCCCTAGCGAGGTAACAAAGCTATAACAGATCTTCTTGTATGTAAAATTGTCAAACACATCAAGTTCGACTTTGTATAATATCTTGGCGTATAATGTGTAAAGTCATGGATTAAGTGTATCGAGGAAAGCCTCATGATTGGTTTAGGAGGAAGTACTTGATCGAAATTTCAATGCATTTCAAGTTGGACTTGGCTGAAGTCGCCATTAATACTAGGTATAGATGGTATTTTCTTGGAACAGAGTAATGGTACCATTTTACTTGAAAGATTAGTAAAATGGAGTTGCTGGTACAAGTGTAGTTAGTAATAGTGGTCAAAGCATGCGCATTTATAAGCTGAACCACGGATTGAGGACAATTTACAAATATTTGTAAACTACAGTTGGAAAGTTAAGAGTACATAGGATTTGATACTTGGTAATGATATCCAATCTGTGTAGCCAACAAGATTTTATATCATCACAATCAAGTGGGAGATGTTAGAATATGATCACGATGATGTTGGCTTTAATGACTATGTGTGTATTTGATGTATGAAGGTGCACCGTAAGATTGGTGTACTAATAACATTTAACCAAAAATGTGATAAGAAGTATGACTTATCATAAGGGTTATCTTGCATAAGCAATGTGTCTTATTATGAATAAAATCATAAGACTATTCATAGAAATACAACTCTCTGGATTAATCCTCTAGATAAATCATTCAACGTGAAACAAAATTCTCCTCTTCCCCTTGGTGTGCTATTTCTCCCTTGGCACTACCACATACTAATCAATAGTAACGACATTAGAGTTCGATTCTGTGACAATCATGTGAAAGCCTAACGAAGACTATCTATTTAAACCAAATTTACAGACCATATGACGTAGTTGTTTATGATTAGATTATTACTTAAATGTTAATTAACGTGCTTATTTCATATTATTTTTTATTATTAAGATGCGCCGTCCAACCTGCTGTCAACTTATCAATTCAAAACACACTGGTCTGCTACTGCTAGGGCAACTACTCATTTTTTGCTTCTCAAAATAACCAGGCTGCTGATAATTAATCAGCAGCTAATTCCACCTGGCACGTATAGAAACTAAGACTAATTAGAGTTAATTAATTTATTTATTTGTTAAAATGACTAATTAAAGATAAAGACGGTTGCGGGTAACGGTCTAGTCAGCAAAACCTCCAACATCCAACCCTATATTTTTCATTAAAATATAATTAATTTGCAAGTCGCATTCTTCTGGATGGTCAATGTCCAAAAGTAAAATCTCCATCGACTCCCTTAATCTTCATCAACTTCAATTTTTCCCTTGCTTAGTTATAACCAATGAAAACCCTAATCAGCTTTGCTTGCTTACCAGCCAAATATTTTTCTTCGGTCAAGAAAATGAGGTTTCGTTTTCACTGGTTTAGTCGTAGTTTCTAGTTGCTTCTTCTAAATTCATAGCTAGGAACCAGGAACGTTCCTCTGTTGTTGCCGGCCCTTGCCAAACACCAATAGCAAGGCTGCACAGGTTTTTGATCTAAATGTGAATTTATTGGTGCATGAGATGTAGGTACGTAAGGACGTACGTGGATCATATTTTGTTCTAATCCAATTCAATGATCCGGTTCATAACAGATAATTCAGTTCAAGAAAAGAGACCTCCTAGAGTTTGAAACTCTTTTCTAGTAAATTACAATAATTTTAAAATAAAACATTGTCTTGTTAATGCGGATGTAGTATTTTTCATCCTTAAAAAATAATTTTAGAGATTTGTATAGACTATATTCAAGATATTCATATCCAGTCCACAATAAAAAATCGTTAAGTATACGTATCTTTAATCAAATACACAAAAAGTGATTGAAACAAGACCAATTAAAACTGAGCCAATATATTGACAAAAAAAAGAAAAAAATAGAGCTAAGAAACTGATTTTATAAGGTTACCAAAAAAATAAGTAGTTTACTTTTTACACAAAGAATTTAAGATCTTATAAGCTTAAACACTTCACTGTAAGCTCGTTCTAATTTACCTTCTTGCCACATCAATGACATGTGGCAAGAAAACTCATTTCTAACCTCAATCAAACCCAGGTTTTTTACTGTATTAGGAGATATTTTTCATGGTGTAGGGAATATGGCTCAGTATATTAAGTGTATTGAAAATTAAAAAAAAGTTTCAACCAATTATATTATTATATTAAGTGTATTAGAATGTGTTTATGACACATGGAAAAATTTCTCCTCTATTAGAAGACAAGCGATACACTATGTGCAATAATAAAGTGGAAGGATAATGAGAAAATATTTCTTAAAAGTAGAGAACAACTAACCTGACACACGTACATCGCAAATTGCGTCCCTTGCCAACAAAACAAAGGCATGTGAATGCTAAGGAGACTCTTAAAGTAAGACTCTTTATAGATTCTCTATTACTTTACTGTTTAACATTAATTCACATGCCAATATTATAAAATGTTGTACAAAAAATATAAGGTAATAGAAAGTCTATAAAGAATCCTACTTTTTTGAAATTTTCTTAACATTTCTCTTATTTCAATGTTACATAACATTACAATAACAATGTGATTATGTCATGTAAGTGTGTATCATGTTGTGCTCGGAATACATACAAAAATTCGTCCAAGCAAACAGAGAAAATAAAAGAGGGGTAAAGGAAAAAAAGGGATCATGGCGTTGAATTGATTTGAACTACCATAATAAATCCATTCATACGTGGATTGAAGAGCCGACGCGGTTGAACTCGTTGTAAATATATATATTCACATCTTGCATGACATTTGAGCCCCAAAACAACATTACACCAAAATACAATACTCAAAGATCTCTTTCTTGTTTTGTATTTATACAACCTACACCTCAACCCTTTCGCTCTCAACCATTTCACCTCTCCTCTCTGTCGCCAACAATCAAACCCACCACCTCTCTCTCTCTCCTCTGTTTCGTAACCTGTAAGATTCGGAGCTTGTTTTTGATTGCCACCTCGATCCCTTCCAGCTTTTTCTCTTCCTCGGTATGCATTATCTCTACCTCTCGCTCTCTCTTAATTTTCTTTTTCATATTATTTGTTTCTGGACTTTGTCTGTGAAAGTTCTTGAATTTGTTGGTTTTATTTGATGGGTTTCTCTTTAATTTTGATTTCACGTTTAGAACAATGATGGGTTGGTTCCTTTTCTCCTCCTTTTTTCTGTGTTGGGGTTTCAATTGCCATGTTTTAATGTGATTTTATTATGTCTGTGATTTCTAATCCCTTGAAAATATAACTGTTTCATGTAGTCCTGGATAATTAGGAGTTTTTGTTTTATTTTTTCCCCATCTTCTGAGTTCTATTTGCTTGGGAGAAGTTGTTTCTGGAACCTAAGGTTTATATCTTTGCATGTGATTTTCCATAGAGGAATTTATTAATGGAAGTGAGTGGCGGTGGCAATTTCTGCCATTGTAATTCTCCCACTGGCGATTTTTCGGTTTCAACTGATTTACATCCTACAAAAAAACATGTTTCAATTGCTAAACATTAGCTGTTAGTGGGTTGTTTGATCAATATTACAAAGAACTGGGAATTTTCTTGAAGGAATGTGTAAATTTTTTGTTAGGCTTACTTTAGCTGCCCTGAATCCTAAAAATTGAGCATCTTACACTATAGTTCTTATGAAGGCCAATCTTCACAAATGATTAGGCATCCTCATGGTACTAATTTGTTCTCTTGAAATTAAATTGTCCTCTAGAATTCCCTCTGAATATCTATAAACCTGTTCCGTTTTGGAGACTAAGCTTTTGAGTTTTGCTATCCTTGCAAGCTTAGAAGCCTTCACCTTGCACCCAAGGTCCTGACTTCAATTCCCCCCTCCCCTGTATCGTTTGTAGAAAAAAAAGAAAGTTTTTGCTATTCTTTTCGCTTTGATTTGGCATATGCGATTTCTGATTAATTTTGTGATCGTAAATCCCTCATAATTTCATAATCCACTCTTGCAACATTGTTTCTTCTTCCAAAACATTTTTTTTTTGTGGATACTTTTGGCTTGATTTGAAGTCCTGAATCAAGATCTGTAGGTTTTGGAACCTGGATTACTGAAATCTTTAATCTTGTAATCCTCTGGGGTTCTTAAGATCTATTCTTGAGAGTTATTTTATTTATTACTGAATCGTCAAGAAACCGAAATTAAACATTGTAGGCTTAACAGTTAACATTGAGTTGTTTTGGAGGTGAGAGGTGAAAAAGGGGGGAGAACATGATCCTGGCATGTTAGTCATACTCATCTTTTCAATTGTTTAGGATTAAGATGGGTAGAGGTCATTTATGTTCTTCTTATACATGATTAGTGGGTTTAAAACCCTTGTTCTTTTCGTCCTCCAATAGAGGCTAAGTGATATTTCTGTATCCTTCTGTCTTTGTCGCTTTAAAGTTAACTAAACACTAAACACTATTTTCTATGTTGGTTCCTTTGTTTTATTCATTTGTGGTTTTTCTAAATGCTTAGTGTCTATTTAGATAGAATTCGGATTTGTTTTATTCATTTGTGGTTTTTCTAAATGCTTGGTGTCTATTTAGATAGAATTCGGATTGAGGAAGTTGTCAGTGACATTGTTAAGATTGATTATAAAAGCTTTTAGTCGAGGTCATAAGATTTAGGGACAGTTTCTTTTGTACTCTCGAAATTCCTTGCTTGTAGTATTTATTAATGGAATCTCTCTTCTTTCTGTCAGATGCGCAAACATTTGCACGCACTTGAGTTGTTTTGTTTTACTGGTGTGTAATGGCAATTTATGCTTACTAATAAACAAACCCTTTTGTAACAGAACATATCGCTATGGAACAGAACTTTTATGAGCCTGAGACACACTTTGTTTCAGTTGGAGATGTTTCTGTCAAGAAGTGGAATTCAGTCTCATCCCCAACTACAGTCTCGGACAACGACACTGGCTGCTTTGAATGCAACATATGCTTAGATTCAGCACATGAACCTGTGGTGACTCTCTGCGGCCACCTGTACTGCTGGCCGTGCATTTACAAGTGGCTTCAGGTACCAACTGCCTCTGATGAACAATCCCACCTGCAGCAAACTTGTCCTGTCTGTAAGGCTAACATCACCCCTTCTTCAGTGGTTCCCCTCTACGGTCGGGGCTTATCCTCTTCAGATTCTGACGGAAAGAAATCTCAGTTGGATCTGGTCGTACCACGTAGACCCCCACCGATTACTGCTACTACCGCCACATCAGTGCCAAGACAGCAACTTCATCCAAATTTTTTGCAAAGGCATTCAGAGTCTGTTCACGATCAGTACTATCCCGCTTATGGTGGTTATGCTACAAACTCAGATTCAGCTTATCTCGGGGGTACAACGATGACAAATTTATCCAATCCAACGATTGGAATGGTTGGAGAGTTTGTGTTTGCAAGGATGTTTGGGAACTCAAACACTAATTTGTTTACTTACCCGTATCCGAATTCGTACACCCCAAGTAGTCTTAGGATGAGAAGGCAGGAAGTAGAGCTGGACAAATCTCTCAATAGAGTAACCATCTTTCTTTTCTGCTGTTTTATGCTGTGCCTTCTCTTGTTCTGAACATATTCTTTATATAGCTTCACTCTTGTACAGTTGTAAGAAATGACCATCATACAGAATATATACACCATATGCTGGTAGAGATTTTGTATTTTACTAGTATTATACAGTATAGCCCTTTTGTTTTTTGGATGCATCTAGGGGCCAGGCCCAAAACATCTTAGAGCTCTTTCGAAGTACTTTAATAAAAAACAATTTTGCTCGAAAGCGCTTTCAATAAATACATTTTTATTAGAAGCACATAGCATGTCTTGTATAAGGCACTACAGTTGCTATTTTTTAGTATGTAATCACTTTAAAAGATGGTTAAAAACATTTTTGATAATCTGAAATCATTTTTAGTCATTTTAAAAGTAATTTAAACCAAACTTGCTAAATCAAACCGGGCGTAGAAACCAAATATATGTTCAATAAGCGCGTGATCAATCTGTTAAGCTTCTATACTAAGTGGTTGACAATAAGGGAGTTATGTGCGGGCTGGTTTAGGAGTTGTCCAACTTGATCATATGGTTAAGGTTCAAAATTGGTGTTGTGTTACGAGTGGGTCAAAATGACCCATGAGACTACTCAAAATGACTTGAACGATGGTATTGGTACTATTTGTTTGTTTGTTTGTTTTTTTTTTTTTTTTCAAGTGGTAGAGAACGTTTATAAAAGAAAGTCCAAATGGGACAAAATACAACGTACGCAGTCCTCGAATGGTCGGCATGAAAAAATAAGAGCTACTTATACAAACAAAGTATGAGTAATGGTTCTTCTTTACAGCAATTTCAAAGAGTACATAAAAGAAATAACATAAAAGAGTTTTACCCCCCAAAAAAGATTATCCACAAGGTCTCAAATAGTAGAGGCCCAAAAGTGGCTAATAGAGAGAAACTTAGAAGCCTAGATGAGGGATGACTTGTCGCAGCTACCCGAAATCAGAAGTGGCCGACAACCCACATTGTCAATTCCACACCATAAAATTATCCATCCATACATCGTACCACATACAAACCTTCAATTGCCCCAATAAAAATCAATGGCAAACCACATACCAATAGCATCATAAAACCCAAAGCAAAACTGACAATTATCACCAATTAACTTGCAAGCCAAAAGAAGCAACCAAACCTCACTATATCCACTGCCCGGAGATCAGCAAGAACATAGTTCAAACTTCAGTGAAGTAGGACATGAATTCATAACCACAAAAGGAGGCAGGGCAAAACTTTGTGCCGAACTCAAATGCTTTTCGCACACCTTCAACTGAATGAGTGGCGATTCACCCTAGAGTGGGCAATGGGCACAGGAACTTGGTCAGACTTCTCAATTGAAAACTGGTAAATTGATGGCAAAAGAAAGTATTGAGGGTTGGATCTGTGGTATGGGTTAGGAAATTGAGGTTCATTTGGGGCTAAATGAAATTTGGCACATGTTGGAACCAAATTTGCACCGTCGTGAGTGGTGGCAGTGCACAAACATCGAGCAATTTGTAAAACAGTAAACAACCATGAGCAAGCTTAAGACCGAGGGAGGGGGTGTCAGCTAAAGGCTCTCCGACGGTCACGTTAGTGAATAATTTTAGACTTAAGCAGTGGACAAGTGAATTGAAGTGTTTAGATTGCGTTACCAGATATGAACACCAGATGAGTGTATTTATACTGTGTGAAAGAGAGCTTTTTTAGGATATAATCTTTGTTCTAAGCTAGGAGAATCTTAGAGGATATCTAGGAGTAGATATTGCACCCTCTTAGAAGTTTGTGATTACTGGAAATCCAAGACTTATTCGATCTGATTAAGTTCATATCAGGATCAGCTCGCGTGTCTTGCGAAACAAGCATGATCATCCGAAGGAATTGCTTGGACTCCGTCTATTGCCCTAGAATAGGGTGATAGTATCCTCGGTACTATCCAGCTCCGCCCGAAATTGATGAATCCACGACCGTCATTGAAAGAATTTATGAATCTGCCACATAGTTAAAAAGAGAGTTCCGGTAATTACAAAGATCAATATGAAAAACAATGAGCAAAATATCAAGGCAAGAAAAAGAACTTAATAGAGACTTAACTCATTTGTGACAATCATTTGATAACAAGAAGTTTGAGTAACTTGGGGCGCAAGTAATCAACTTAAAACACACTTGTTCTACATCTGCTATATTGAGATAGCAGTGGCATGCCTAGCACTTAGTTAGTTTTGATTGCAAGCTTCAATGCCTACACCTAAGGTCCCACAAAGGCACCTTTTAGAACTAACTTTGTTCTCTTCTTGTAGCATCTCAACAAGCAAGAGCCCGACTACACATCCAAAGTGCCAATCCCTTGAGAAGCTGTGCTGAGGTCCAAGGAGCCTTCTCTAGAGAAATCTTTACCTGAACACACATATTAATTAACCCAACTCATTTGAAGTCGCCACCACCAAAACATATTCATATTGTTCGGTTTAGCAGTAGATCGATCGTGCCCATATTCGAGTTTGTATTAATTAATAATGGTAAACTCATATTTGCTAGCTTCATGCATGTTTCGTATCATTGAATTTGATCACCGACAAAATCACCGACATGTTACTCTGAAAAAATAGAAGATCGCACAACTAGTTGTGATCACATGTATTTGCTCTATCATGTCTCAAAAAAACGTCATTCCCTTATCGTACACTGTCTTTCCGTACTTCATAGGACGTGGGAAAACGCGTTTTGCAAATACTAATTTTGTAAAGTAAATACATATATATACGATACCATGCATGCATTAATGCTAATTTTCATTTTATTTTAATTTAGTCACCGACGATCCTGTTTTGATCAGTCTATAAAATACTAAATGGAAGCCTGCTTCTTCAAGAAAGTGAAAGAACTTGAGAGTTTGTCTGGTAACAAGTACAGAAAAATCGATCCGGGGGTTTAATTTACAGAGAAATTATAATGGTGCCTCTTTTCTGGCATATTTTCTTGTTCGTTTGTATAGTTTTGGAGGGCATTATCCTCACCAATGTTGAAGCCGATGGATGGCTTAGTGGTCATGCAACTTTCTACGGGACCAACCAAGACCCAGCCACCCTTGGTAACTCACTTTTATTTTGATGAGAAAATAATGTTCCTTCACTTGTGTAACTTTACTACTTATTTCTTTATTATTTTTCCAAAGTTGTTTGTTGACGCTTTAAAAAAATGATCATGCACTCTTCCATGAATGTTCTCTTTCATGCTTTCACAAATGAGGAGTGCAATATAACTTTTCAAGTGTGCCAATAATATGTTTTCTTATTAATTTCTAATTATGTATTCTAAAAATGTCATTCTACCTCACATCTTTTCTTTTATATCCGTTTATATACCTAATATGTTATAGGACTGTCAATAACAAAGGCGCAAATTTTAGCGCACGTTATAATTTTTTTTTAATTAACTTTTGTGTACTTGACATATGCTCGAATTGGTTGTTATGGGCGCCACCATTTTTCTTTTGTTTGTGCAATATGCGGTGACCATCACTTAAAATTTTCAATTAAAATTGAACATTAATAACATTGTCAATGATTGCTGGTCTAGTGACATGCAATCTTCCTTCACTTCGTTGTAAGAGATTTTGATTCAAATCTCATATATTATAGTTCTAAGTTTTAAAGAAATGATCTTAAGAACAATATTGTTGATTTACATTATGTGTACGTAGGTGGTGCTTGTGGTTACGATAATACCATCCATTCGGGGTTTGGAGTGAACACAGCTGCCGTGAGTAGCACACTTTTCAGAGGAGGTGAGGCGTGTGGGGCTTGTTTCCAAGTAATGTGCAACTACAACACAGATCCAAAGTGGTGCCTTCGAGGTCGATCTGTGACGGTTTCCGCCACCAATTTCTGCCCCCCAAACAACAACGGCGGGTGGTGCAATTTTCCCCACCAACACTTTGACATGTCCATGCCTGCTTTTCTTCGCATTGCCCGACAAGGCAATGAAGGCATAGTTCCTGTCATTTACAGAAGGTAGCAACAATATTATATGGCTAAAATACATTATTACACAACATAACAATTCACGAGTTTATAGTCAGTGCCCATTCAAAAGTCCTAATATAGTAAATCCCAACATGCATGCACTATCTTTCCGGCCCGAACATATACTTGAGGTCTAATAAAGAAAATTTTATATATATGAAAAAGGAGACTCGAACTTGTGCAGTCTTAATTGTTGAATTATAATCTAATTTAATTTACATTATTGATCGATGTGTTGAATTGATATATTATGAAATCTGCTATTGGTAGTCCAAAAATGTTATTATACCGTACTTCTCTTTTATCAAAGCATAAGAGAGAAAATATACATGAATTAATGCATGATGACATTTTTAGACTATTAATAATTGCTCCCTATGTTATACATAATGTAACTTTCAAGTAATTTTTGGTGTGACGGTAGTCTGAAACATTATAACAAACCTTGATCATCGTCTTTGCAATTAATGTGTGTATGGACTAAAGAGTGTCCTGCAAAAGAAGAGGCGGAGTCCGATTCACCTTGAAGGGACAGTCGAGCTTCAACATGGTGATGATCTCCAACGTCGGCGGAAGTGGGGACGTGAAGGCTGCATGGATTAGGGGGTCGAGGATGAGAAGAGGAACGTGGCTGGCCATGCACAGGAATTGGGGTGCAAATTGGCAAAGCAGCGTTGACCTTCGAAACCAGAGACTCTCTTTTAAGCTCACACTGGTTGATGGAAGAGCACTTGTATTTTCTAATGTGGTTCCTTCCACTTGGGGATTTGGACAAACATTTTCATCCCGCAACCAGTTCTGAACTTACGTACGACTAACTAATTCATCAAAACAAGTTGGGAAACATTATTGTATTTGTATGTTTATTCAACCATATTAATAAATATATTATTACAATTACATTTCTTCTTTTGAATTTTTATGTACAAAGTTGCAACATCAATGTTCACCTGGTTGTGGTTAACTATTTTACCATACAAATGTCATAAAATCGTATCCTATAAGTTGAATTTATATATGGAAAACAATAAACAATAGATATTTAGAGTATCACATTCCATTTTAGCCTAAATACAGTAGTTATTACGACAATCATGACTTATCTGTTATGCATGAATCTGAACCATATCGCTTTGTCGAATGTCTTTGAAATATGAATACAGTGTATGGATCCTACTTAAAACTGGCCAACCTCTTAATTTTCAAAAAGACAACATTCTATAAGGGGCATTGCCAAAAATAAAAATTCTAAAAATTGTTGTATTGTTGTTACTTCGATCCATTAGGCTTACTACATAAGAATTGGCTCCACTTTTCATACCTTGCCCACAATTATTTGATCCCCTACAAAGTAAGTGCTAAAAATTTTCATGGTTGTTTGTTCAATGCTAGAACAAATTAGTGGAGGGACTTACGAAAAAATGAAACATTGTTTTTAACAAGAAAAATTTTAAATTATATACAACAAAACTTGGGCTCTATTCAGTTTGGAATCTGCCGTATGACTTTGTTGCGAAATATACATATTCCACTTTTAAAAGAGAAAGTCTTAAGTACAACGGCAAACGCAAAAAACTATCTACCTCTCAATTAGTTTGTATTTGTAAATTCATTTTCAAGTTTTGTGGATGCAGATATGCGCTAAACAACATACTAAGTCTAAGATTTGGGAATAAGGATTGGATGTGATTAAGTTTGTTTGATAATAGTTGCATCTAGTTATGTTGGTGGTAAGTCTTTTGAGTTTAGCGACACCTATTGTTTTTTATTCATAATTTGCTTGTGTTTTTGTGACAAGGTACAAACTTTAAAGAAATCTTTAAACCAAAAATTAAGACTCAATAGAAAAAATCAAGGCCAACTTCGCGAATCTAATAGCTATCATATTGACAGATTTGTATGTGTGACAAGTAGGAGAAGAAACAAAAGAACCCAACCATATAATTCCAAAGTCAAAAGAACTTCAATTATGACAACTAGAAATTGAATTGGTTCATAACTCGATACATGGGGATAACGCACAAAACTGCAACATAACTAATTAAGGAACACTCTTTGAATACAAATGATGACCATCGAGTACTATATGAGATGGATCTAATTAAGTTGGTGGTAATTGCTGAAAATTTATTGACACTTAATGTAAAAATTAAATATTTATTTAAATTGGTACGAAAAAATAAACACTAAAGTATAATATGACCTTCATTAGTGAATAGAAACTTAGGTAAGTTTAGGAGAGAGAAGACTAGAAGAAAAGATCAAATTTTGGATGAAAACTTCTATTTTTATCATCTATTTGTTTCATTATTTATACTATTTCTCTAAAAGTAGAACTTTTTTTTTTCTAATTGATACAAGTGATATTAATGAGGATCCTCCTTGTGAGGATCTTGGGGATCCTAAAATCATATCCGTTCATGCGGTTATAAATTATTTTAAATATTTTTTTATTTAAAATTAAACATGAACAACGAAAACTGACTACATGATGTACGATGAATGGATACGATTTATCTTCGGGATCCTCACAAAGAGGATTTGGAGAGGATCCTCATTCCAAGTGATATTAGAGAACAAGAAAATAAAACGCAAACGTTGACTCTTCATTGGGAACTTCTTTCGCATAAAATTTATACGCCTTAGTTGGATGAGCACCATGTTGAACTGATCCACTCGAAGCACTTGTGCTCCCAGTGGGGAATCGAATGGGGTAGGGCTTGGACAACTAGCACTCACAGTAAAGGGATTGTTCTGTCCAAGAAGATGAGTTGCTCTCAAACGTAACACTATTTAACCAAGTCAAGACCTGTAAAGGCTTGAATCTTTTCTCAAAACTTGTTGCTTCTTCCAGTTTCCTTTTTCTTGTATTGGACCTCATATGCCCCGCATGGCACTCCAGATTGCAAGCGTTTTGCCACACTCTGAAGCACTTACGCTCGCTCTCGAGTTGGGCCGGTGGTGATACCATTTTTATTGTTATTGCTGTCTTCTTGTTATTGTTGTTGTCTTCTGCTGTTGTTGCTGTCTTTTGTTATTATTGTTGTTGTTGTCGTCGTCGTTGTAGTGTTGCTCTCCTTAGCAGCAGGACGAGGTTGAGGCTGATGATGATCTTCAGCTTGGTTGGTAGCAGTTGTTGGCCTTCTGCCAAAATTTATATTGGATGAGATCAGTGATGGAAGTCTAAATCCAGTACTAGTCCTAGGCACGACATGATTAGGACTAGTATTTGGAAGATGATTGGTTAGCGATGAACTTTGTGGACTGCTTAGGGTTGGTGGTTGAAATGTTAAAGGATTCTGATTTAGTGGTGTTGTATGGAAATAATGGGCGGGTTGATGGTACTTGAATTGGATTCGATGGATTTTGAGTTCCCCCTCCCAAGTGTTGAGACAGCCCACGACCATCGAATATTCCAAAACCTGGAAAATGAGATGTGGTTGAAATATCATCGTGGGGAGCACTGGTCTATATGGATAGACGAGTACACCCCGACATACATTTTTATTGATCGAAGGTATCTCCGAAAGACACATTTTTGCTGGCATGATCTCACTGCAAGTCGATTGACGAGGCTAGCAGCTGGTTGTTGGTATTGAGTCCGTCGAGCATAAATGAGAGGGTTGTCATGGTACTAGTACTGAATGGGGAATGGCTGAGTGGAGATTGGTAAGGAGTTGGGTGAAAGAGACTTGAAAGAATGCGACTATGAAAGCATTAGCTACTAGCCATATGTGAGTATGACAGTATTGTGTGGCTAATGGTTTGTGCTATGAAGGTTTATATAGACTTGTGACGGGCCCGTATAGTTTTTTTCACGGGCCACGTGAACATAAAATAACGCTCAAATGCATGAAGGAAAATCTGGTTATATTTTATAACTTAAGGTAATTTTTACCCTAGAGGAAATAGCTTTTGGCACAGCTAAAATGTATGTATGCGAATTTCATTTTCTTTGTGATGTTACCATCTATGCCCATATTTTTCACCGTAATTGGCAGATAAATATCCAAATAATAGATATTTCAACATTGAGCTTGTTTTCGCAAAAGCAGTTTGCATTCTTGGTAATGTTACCATCTATGCACAAATTTTATTGTCTTTTTCGTGATTATTAAAGTATACGTAAAGTACTGACCAGTTAATAAGTTATATATAACAGTACTAACTACTTGTGGGAACTCATTTTACAGAGTTGTTTTATGATCCGAAGCGTTTTTTTTTTTTAGAACATCATTCAAAGATAACTTTTGAAAAAAAAAAGAAGTCACACCACAAACCGTATGACCATTTAGTTGTTCTTTTGAAATTTTTTACCTATACAAGATATTTGTATTCGTAATTTGATTATCGTTGCATGACTAAATGTGTAGCTTGATATAGAATATGGATATATACGAAGCGATTTTAGTTACATTTAAAAAAAAAAAAAATTTACTATCATAGAAAGAGGGAGAAAATTCAAAACTATTGCAATAATTTAGGAAAAAAGGGATTTTGAACTCGTGATGCATGAATAAAAATCCAATACTTTGTCTACTAAGATATTGGACCACGCCATTTTTAGTTACATTCCATTTGAGGCTAGATAGGATAACTATTATGACCATCATATGTACCTAGACACTATTTCAATTAATAAAAAAACCATTTCAATTAATTTAGAAACCATTTCAATTACATTCCAATCGAGACTGGATACGATAATTATTACGGCTACCATGAAATTGTCCATTTTTCTAAGAGTGCTACTAGACCCACTACAGTATTTTATTTCCTCACTCACATTATAATCTCACCCACCACAAAAAGTTAAAAACTTGAAATGTTATCTTCCCACTAACTATTATTCCTAAAATAACCTTTATATTGAAATTCTTTTTATTTTTAGTTTTATTGAGTAAAACAAAATCTACAAAGACACAATTCAATTAATCAAGATGCAAGAGGATCACATCTATACAATACATTTTACACAATTCCAGGCGTCTTCTCCATCCTCCAGCACACCACCCACCCCGAGAACACCGTGTTCCACTTCATCTGCGCCTGCCACAACAATCGGTATGTGGATTGTGGACAGACAAGCCTTTATCTTAGTTTTCAAGGCTATTTGCTAGTACTGACAACAAAAACAAACAGATCAAACTAAAATAGGCAAAGGTACTGGGGACTTTATTTTTTGAAGATTTAGAGAGGTGGGTTGTTCTAGAAGATGGTGAAGAACGAATCTGTCAACCTAGACAGCAGGGATTTTTCTGTTCTTTGGTCTTAGATGTCATTTTACAAGAGAGTAAATTTGGTATTAACTTTTTTTTATTAAAAGGTGGGTGGGAAAATAAGACAATGGAGTGGGTTTATCACCACTCTTTTCTAAACAATAAAAATGAGAATTGCTATTAACACTCCAAAAATCTCATTTTGCACTCCAAACTTTCCATAATTAGAAAGAAAAATATGAGTGTAGAATGAGATTTTTAGAATGCTAATAGTAGTTCCCATAAAAATACAACGTACCTATGCACTTCAATTACATTCCAAATACATTGTTTCAATTTGACAGCCTAATCTTGCTCTTCAAAATGAACCAAGAACATGATATATCTAGACATCAAAACCCTGACATATTCTTCGACATGAGATGAAACTCTCAATACAAAGAGACACCAACCCGAGATTGGCGGAGGAAGAGAACTAGCACTCACACGTTTTGACTCAAATTGCACGTTTACGTGGGCGTATAACTCCTTCAATCAATGTTTCTTACAGAATTACATGAACACATTGTTCTTAATGTCGAAACATTCCCAATGGAACACTGAACTAAACCAAAGAACATATGGACTATTAAGTTAGACAATTCAATAAAAGTTTCATCATGAATTTGATTCTAATTCTCCAACAATTGACACCTAACCAAATACTCAGTATTTAAGATCACTTACCCTTTCGGATGAATGTTGGTTGCAGCTGGGAGCACCGCCAGTACCATGTTTAGCTCTTTGTTGTGACCGAATGTGTCAACGATGAAGGTTGAGGTTATTTGTTGTGCATGAAAACCCCTTCCAAATTCACTTGAGAAAAGTATTAACTACACAAGATGTTTACATTATACAACAAGCGTAAAACTAGGGAGAAAACTTCTATTTTCTCCAATACTCTACCTAGCTATGCATGCTGTTCAGTTCCATACTCTCAGTCCGCCACCTTTTCCCTCTGTTTTTTGGGGAAATGAAGGACGTTGGAAACTTGATCTACAATCATTTAGCAATGAAATGTTTGTTTTTTACACGAGCAGTGCAGTTTGTGCAATTGTTTTACAATATTTACTTATGCAGCATTGTTATTAAGAACAATTGAATTAAATCTTTGGGGAAGAAGAACTATTACTTAAAACCAATTACTACCAAAATACTAAGTCTTGGCTCTTCTTTTCTATAATTCCCTGTAACGGGAGATTTTCCAAGCACCAGACCAGGTATACAAGCGATACTCCACATGTCATAATACAAGTGGAGGAAATGATACATGTTTCCGTGTCCCTCAACTTATTTTATGACACGTGGAGTACCCACTTGAATACTGGGTACTTCGAATACTTTCTCTCCCATTACCATCAAATCAATAGCATTGCTTAAACAATTACCATGCTGTCGACTAGCCTTGGTATCTCTTTACCTATGAATTAAGAGGTAACCAGACAGTTATTTATGATCACTTTGTGTGCAATATACATACTGATGATATTGTCTTCAAAGGTGAAGGAATAAGTTATTTTCCAATGCATTTACTTTGTTCGTAAGCCTATATTACGCATTTGGATACTGTTATGTATCACTAGTATTTCCAGAGACTAACTGAGATTATCTATTAGTCTTTATCAATTTTACTCAGATATCTGCTCAACAACATGCTAAATGTAAGAGTTGCATTAAAATTCAAGTTCTACTTTTACAAAATAGTATAGATGAGGGAAACTGAAATGTACCCATAAAAAGCCCTCATGTCGTTTCAGCATTGCGTCTGTCTTAACCTATCGATTTCCTCATCGGTCTCTATTTGATCTTCTTTCATGCTCTGTAATAGCCCTTCTACTTCTTTCCCGCTTCTGATGTATGCCTTCATTAAGGCATGGTACATTTCACTATTTACTGGAATCACAGTCTTCATTAAGGTCACAAAAGCTTCTACTTGTTCAATGTCTCCGTTATCTCCAATCCAATTCAATACATTTGAAACCAAACCAGATTTCGGATTCCATCCTGTGTTATTTGCCCGTACATGCAGAGCTTCCATCATGCACTCAAAAGCCTTCTGCATCTTCTGCTTGTCCACATACCCTGCAGCAAGAATAGACCAGCTATTTGGGATTGGAGTCTTGCCTCTTTTGACAATGTCTCGAAGAGTTTCTTCCGCTTGTTCAACCAATCCCTTTTGACAATATCCGATCAGGAGGACATTTGGCACTCGAAAATCATAACAGTGACAAGATGATTCCCACTCCTCTAGCAATTTTTTAGTTTCTTCAAGCTCACCAAGCTTCACAAGAGAACCAAGCATGGTTATATAGTCCCGGTTGATTTGCTTTTTGCACTTGGCTTTTTCGAGGTTCCACAACCTCATCATATGATCTTTATATCCAAGGCTTGCATAAAGAGTAATCAGATGGTTGTATCCAAGTGCATCTTTATTCACCTTCTCTTCACTCTTTCCCAGGTAGACCAACGCTTTGTCGGGCAGACCTGCTTTTATGTATAAATTGGCTACCATAGCATAAGTAATCCAATCCATGGAGATGTGCGGTTGGCTCTCCATTTCTTCCAAAACTTTCTCCATGCCGCTTAGATCAGACCTCGCCCCATAAGAGCTCATGCAAATCCTGTAGCTAAAACTGTCAGGAGAAACACCCTTCTCCTTCATCTCAAACATCACATCAGGGATTTTCTCGGGCTGGCCTGTATGCGTATATAGACACATAATGTCATTGTAGGTGAGAGTGGAAACATAGCCCAACTCTCCCATCTTCTGCATATGAGAAATAGACTTATCGACCAGGCCTTCTCTGACAAAACAATTTAGAAGTGCACCATAAACTTTGTCACTTTTTTCCTCATTGCTCAAGCTATTAAAGCGGCTCTCTGCAGCATCCAGACCGTGAACGTGACCAATGAGATCAAGCTGCACTGCGCAATCACCGGGTAAAAATTGGCACGAATCTTTATTACTCATCCATTCAGAAACCTGCACAACAACAAATGCAAGGCAGAAGTTGGAGTTACATACCACCTGAAAACTGTGGACAATATTAAATCTGCTTTATTGATCCTAAATTTCAAGGGAAAAAGAACACATATTTCGAATATCGAAACCTGAGCAATGAATTCTGTCAATTAGTCTCAACAAATACGAAAAAACAAAAGTAATACTCGTTTTGTGTCTGTAGTATTCAAAATTTCTTTCACATCTCTCTTTCTCAGAAACCAAACAGGGCATTGCAGGTAAAACAATCATGCAATTGAAATTAATAAGCTCTTTCAGGTAAATTATAGGAAACCCAACAAAAAACACAAGGAAAACAACCCCAAAACAGTTTCCTTTCATGCATTTTCTGAGCAACCAAAAGGGGAGCAGGGACCTTGCTCCTGGAATCGACTCACATCAAGGGCGTGCCGGAACCGCTTTCGGGCTCGGAGGTCTCGGACAATGCGGTGGAGCTCAAAGTAATTGACTTTCCGGCCCTGTTGAACCCACTCGTCGAGGACTGGGGCTACGCTGAGAGAAGGGTCACCCAGAGGACTGATTCTGGAGTAGAGGTTTCTTGTACTGGCAGTGTGCCTTAATCTGGAGAAATATTTTGTTGGGGTTGAATTTGCAGAGAGGCTTTGGTGCCTTTTCAGGAGTCTGAAGACTGCAGAAGCCATGGGAGGAACAAGTGGAGTGATGGAAAGGAATTTGGGGGGTTTAAGCGGGGGTTGGAGATGGCAGTGGAAGTGCCGAGTTGTCAGTGCGGCACACCCATCCTATCTCTCAACGCACCCAATTCTCAAAATTTCCGAGTGCAAATATATTGAGTTTTTATCTCAAATGGTCAATTGTTTTAATTCTTCACTTTCAAAATCCCTTAATGTCGTTTTTGGCATCCATTAGCCCACATCAATTTGATCATTTTATTTAGATTTCATCAATTATTATGTTTGTTTGTATGAGAGACACACAAAATAAGAGTTTTTATTGCAAATGATTTCTGACATTAATCCAACTTCTTATTTTTGTCACTGAGTTTCAAAAATCGATAAATTTGATCCCTTATTTTTCTATTGCACATTAATTTAATTATTCTGTTAAAATCGTCAGTATTTTTTATTAGTGTGCTGATGTTGTCCCACTAATCCAATCTTCAATTTTTTTTTTTTATCAAACAATAAATTTGTTAGATTAGAAAGCTGATAGATTCGTTCTTCAAATTCTATTTGTTTATGATAATTTGAAGAGTAAAATTTATTAATCAAAGCTTGTCCACTGGATTTTAACTTAGAGTGGGCTGCAGATCCGTAATATAGGGCCTGTAAGCCCATATAAATCTCATCACTCATCAGAAGAAAACACAGAAACGTAACCACTGTATTAGCTCTCCACCTCCATCATCGTCTAAATTCGCTTCTTTCCCTCTCTCTCCCTGAACAGCAAAATGGGTAAAGATCGAAACGGCAGCGTTTCAGAGAGACGAAGCAGGAGCTCCGAGAAAGAGGAAGAAACCGAAAGAAAATCCGAGAAAGCGCGACAAATTTCGGATTCCGAGGCCGACGAAGACGGGAAGCGCAGTAAATCCAGGAGAAAAGCGCGGGAAAGCTCGGAGTCCGGCGATGAAAAGCACGTGAAAAGAAGGAGGAGGAGGTCGCGGAGGCGGTACAGTAGCGAGGAGTATACGGATTCGGAGTCCGAGTCGGAATCGGAGGAGAGCGGCTCGGATTCGGAGTCGGAGAGTGATAGTGGTAGCGAGAGCGACGGCGACAGGAGACGGAAGAGGAGGAAAAGGAGAGAGAAAGATGATGATAGAGAAAGGAAGAGGAGGAAGAAGGAGAAGGAGAAGGAGAGGAAGAGGAGGAGGAGAGAGAAAGAGGAAGAGATGAAGAAGAAGAAGGAGAAGAGGAAGAAGAAGAGGAAGGAGAAGAAGGAGAAAGGAAAGGTAGGAGCGGTGACGAATTCGTGGGGAAAGTATGGGATCATCAGAGAAACTGACATGTGGTATGTTTGCTGAATTTTATACTGTTTTAGGGTTTTAAGTTTCTGTTTGGCTGCTGAGAAAATGTAGGAAAAAGAAGTTTACTTCTCCCACTTGAATTTGATGATTACTGTTGTGTATAGGAACAAACGACCAGAGTTCACAGCTTGGTTACAGGAAGTAAAACAGGTAATTCCTTTTCAAACTATTTTACCATCCCATGAAACCATTAATTTGCAGAGTGGTTTATTTCAGTCATAAAGTTTCTAAGATTGTAGAGTTTACCTTTTGATTTGTATGTGTTTCGAAGCCGTGTGTTGATCCGTTTCCAAATTGCAGTCGTCGATATGATAGTTCTAATGGTAATTGTGTTATCTTTCATTAGGTGAACCTGGAACATCTGGCAAATTGGGAAGAGAAGCAAATGTTCAAACAGTAAGTGGGTGTGTGGATGTGCGGATGCATTTAGTTTATTTTCTCTGAAAGCATCTATATAATGACGATAACAGGAATTTGCTAGGTATTTTCCTTCTAACTTTTGTATCTTACAATCTGAGTAGAAATTTGTTTCCATTTTAATAGGTTCATGGAAGATCACAATACAGCTACCTTCCCTTCGAAAAAGTAAGCTTCTATTCTATTGGCTTGGGTCATTTCAATTTATTTGTCCGAAAAGAAAAAGTTACAAAGGTTTGTTCCTGCTGTTGTGGTGAGGTTGTGGTGCACACCTTTTAGGTAGAAATTTTATCTTAATGTGCTTAAGCACCTGAATTACGCTAGGCCTAATGAAATGATATGCTATTTTATATAGATCAGTCTCGATATTTTTGAACCTGCGGTTGTGGTATAGACACTTTTCTCTTAGGATTTAGAGGAGAATGCAATGTGTGTTTGATTTAATTTTAGTTAAATATCCTTCTTGATTTGCCTGATTCTTTCAAGTGTTGCCATAAATGTGTGATTGATCATAGTGTATAACCAATATACTAGACAGCCATTGTGTTGCCAGATTTTGAATCAATATGCGTGATTAGGTTTACTTGTGTCTGAATGTGCGATTTTGGCTCACAATTTGGCAGCAGAACATGCCAGTTTTGTGTTAATTAGAGATGGAAACAATGGGGAGATATTATCTGAAATTAAAAAGAATTGTGTGCTTTTAATTTTACATGCGTAACCTTTTCTCTGTTGGTTGTAAGGGTTCGTAAGGGTGAGAATGATTGTATGTTCTCGCTTTTTCTGGTTTTTTTTTACTCGTTAGATTCATCTTCAAGTAATATCACAGAATGACAAGTAATTACTTTAACCTTTGTGGTTGCAGGTACTACAGCCTTGATAATTATTACAGGAATAAGATGGAAAAGGAAATTAAAAGAGGTTTTAAGAAGGTTGCGCCAACGGAACGTATTGTATTCAACGATGAGGAACAGAAAAGGTATTGTTTTTATTGCTATCTGATTTCATTTTATGGACTAGTTTTGGCAACATTCAGTTTTAGTACATTCATATGATTTCCATTGATAGCTAACGCGTCAACCACTCACTCCACATTTTGTCTAATAACTATACTATGTACAATGAGAAAAAATTATATTTCACCTGGCTGTACTTATTTAATAGTATTTTGGAGACAAAAGGAAATAATGTTCGGGCAACTTTTTATATAGAGGATAGGAGAAACATAATACCATTTTGGATCTGTTAAACCATTTACATTCTTGGGTTTGGCTAATAATATTATATTATATTATATATTGCTATTCAGACAAGAAATGATGCAAGTGCGTGAAAAGCAAAAGGAAGAAGAAGTAGAGGCTCTGAAGCGCTCTATGCAGAGTGGACTGGTACATTTCTGTTTCATTACTCATGAAAACGTTCAATTTGTTTATTGTACATAAACTCCGTCTGAAGTCAAAGTTGCACTTTGTCATCCTTTGATTCCATTAAAATTTCCAGGCACAAGCAATGAAAGAACAAGCTCAACTCCGAGAAGAGATGGCTTACCAGTACAAGATTGGAAACATGGAGGTGAGGATAAGTCACTGAGCTGTCTTGGTGTAATTCTTAAAAGTCATTTCTGGATTTTTGTTTACAGTATTACCCCTCTTATTTTCAGGCTGCCGCTGCTATTCAGAGAAGGTTGGACCCTGATGCTCCTGTGTGAAAAAGGTTCAGTGTAATTCTAGCATTTAATTCCGTTAGTCCCCTAGTTTAAGAATTTCAAGTGCATACAGATTCATAGTCAGACCGAACAACTAAGGGTAGCCTTCTGTATCTGTTGTCCACTTTAGCCTCATTGTCATACATTCTAGGCTGTAATATTTCTTGTCGTTCGTTCTCCTCAGCGGTTTAGCCATTTTTGCAGATGCATAGAAAAGGCTGTATTTTGTGACTGATTTCGTAGCAAATTGATTGATCATGAATCTAGAACACTACTGTGCTTGGTTTTGCACTAAGTCTTCCCCGTTAGCTCCATGTACTTCATATCTAGTCTCTTTCAAAGCCTTCCTAGGTGTTCCTCTGCCCTTTGTCTTGAGCCTTTGTCTCATAGTCGCATATTCTAACCGGAACATTTGTAGGTCTTCGGTTCATGTGTCCTAACAATCTTAGCCGATCTCTCATCTTATCTTCAATTGCCACTCGTAACCTTGTTCTTAATCCTATCATTTCTCATGTGCCCACACATCTAACGAACATTCTTATCTCCACTACCCTCATTTTTTGCATGTGCTGTTATGACCGCCCAACATTCCGTGCTATAAAACATTATTGACTGTTACCGTCCTATAGAACTTTCCCTTGAGTTTTAGTGAAATGCAATGAACCATCCTATAGAATTTTCCCTTGAGTTTTAGTGGAATGCGACGAATGCAGATCGCATAACATGCTTGGTGTACTCTTTCACTTCATTCATCCAGCTTGTATTTTGCGGCTGAGATAATAAAATTACAATTTTGATCTCCTATATGGCTAGGGCTGTAAAAGACTCGGATCCAAACTTGGTGCAAGCTCGAGCTGTTTCAAGCCGATTTACAGCCTTATATGTAACAGACTCGGAATTTGAGTCGACAGATGAGCATGAATTTGAAAGATAATTTAACTTCAAATTTTCATTTTTTTTAAGTTTAAATTATCTCCGCTAAACATGCTTCTGAAGCTCTTGGATATTCCAACGCTTCTCTGAGCCTCATCTCTGGTGTTGCTTTTTCTTGGACATGGATTGTAATTTTATGCGTGCAGAAAAATGAGCTCCAAACGCGTAAGGAAGGGAAACTTCAACCCGAAATTTCTCGACCGGAGCTGCGTGTGCAATTTCTTCTACGTTGTCCAGTCTCGTGGAAATAGCTGACAGCCTTGACATACAAAACATTCAAAAGTAACGAACATCGTTAGTCACTAAATACTGCATAAAAGGGGCCTCACACCTTGTGAGGGCCAGTCTTG
The DNA here is from genome assembly GCF_041283825.1 of Pyrus communis. Lineage (NCBI taxonomy): Eukaryota > Viridiplantae > Streptophyta > Magnoliopsida > Rosales > Rosaceae > Pyrus > Pyrus communis. Next base: position 27,654,644 of record NC_142575.1, read on the forward strand.
GTGTAACGGAATTGTTGTTCGTTTATAATTGAAAGGTCACGGTTTCGAGGTTTAGGCACTTACATTAAATCAAATAGGTTTAGGCTCTTACACGCGGTTTAGTAAGAGTGCGAGCCTTGGCGGGAACGTTGAACATTAGTAGCCAAAAGGTCACGGATTTGAGGTTTACTCTCTTACATTAAGGGCTGGTTTGGTATTGCTGTGCTTTGAAAAAAAAGCTGCTTCTGCTGTGCTGTGAGAATAAGCAGCTGTGAAATAAAGCAGCAGAGTGTTTGGTAAACTTTTTTGTAAAAGTGCTTTTGAAAAAAAAAAAAAAAAAAAAAGGAGTATTAGAGTGTTTGGTAAACTTTTATGTAAAACAGATGTGAAAAAAAGCCGGTTTTTCAAAGCTGGGTTTTGGAGCTTCTTGTTTTTGGCTTTTTTTCATCCAAAACTGTGAAAAAAAGCTGAAGCTGAGTGTTTACCAAACACAAAAACAGCTCCCAGTTTTTTTTTATAGCAGCTTTTTTCAGAATCACCTCAGTACCAAACCAGGTCTAAATCAAATGGTAAATAGAATGTAATTATGACTAAATTTTGGTAATTTGGACCTCATATTTATACTATGTTTGGATAAAGAAATTTAAGATTACTAAGGAATTTAAAAATGACGGAAATTGAAATGACGAGATTTTATTTTCTAGAATTTGTAAATTTTCTTGTTTGGTTAACCTAAAAGAACAATAGAATTGAATGCAAAATTTGTTACTTTTAAACTCTCAATCATAGAAATTAGGAAATGACATCTATTTACATGGAATTTGAACTTGGGAATTGAAGGTCCCAAATTCTAAGTTTTTTTTTTCACGCGGAAATTCTAAATTTCTATGTTTATGAATCCAAACAAGGAAATTGGTCCATGTTAATTTAAAAATTCTGACTTTTATCAAAATTCCAAGTTTATTTCCCTTATCCAAACATAGTGTTAGGCAACTCATTCGTCTAAATTCATGGTCTAAAAATTTTATTCACAGGAGCTGGCAAGAGACTATTTTCGTAACTCAATTAACTCATACGAATATGAATAATATACCGTGAACAAAAACTCGAAAGCACGACTTGGGCGGTTTACCTGGAAATAAAGCTCTAAGTTCACCATAATCTGCAGAAGGTTTTCCGATACGAATCTTCACATAATCAAGAACTTCAAATTCGCAGCGATTTTATACTTGGCCAAGAAACCATCGCAGAGCTCGAGGTTTTTATGGTTCGGGGCAAATCAACCACAAAGCTATACTCGATATCGCCATTAAAATTAAGCACCAGACATTCAATCTTTAACTCTTGAGTGCATTAGATTTCACCTTTAAACCACTTCCCTTTTCTGTTCAATATGTCGCCCTCTATGAACAAATCTTCAAGCACACGGCAGATGTGGAAAAAGCTTCTCCTTAAAACTAATACCATCTTCTCTACAAACCTTTATCCAGCGAACCTTGAGGCTCGGAAACCACATTTTTTCCGGAGGAAAATCCAGCGGTAAGTTCCCATTTAGGTTAAATACGAGAAACGAAGTGCTGACATACAAAATTTGAGCAAATTCAATCGGGTTTTCTGTGTAAAAAATACCGATCTCTACCGCAACTGTATTGGATGTGCATGCGCTAAGCAACCAAGAATTTATGCAATTCAGATTGTTAGGGTCGGAGACTTGTAGCAACATAATGCGAGTTTTCGTATGCATGGAAAGTTGATGAGGCGGAGCACGTTGATAACGAAGGTGGCAAATAGGGAAGCGTAGTTGTAAATGGTTTTGGAGCTTTTGTGGAGAAGCAGCAACCGGTCATCAAGCTTTAGTTTTGTGAAAGAAGCAAAAGGTGCTATCTTTCAAATACTCTATCACCTCGGGATGTGTAATTGGCAAGAATGTGAGAATATGGCAGCAAATATCTTCCGGTAATCTCTGGTGATCATGTCTTCTTCTTCTAACTGGATGAGAAATTTGAGTTCTTACCCAATAGGAATCATGGAAAGTACTTTAGGGTTCCGTCCTCAATAGGAACTGCGGCTTTAAAACTTGGTTAGCAAGTAATTACCTTTTAAGGGACTTTTAGTTTAATTCGTTTGTTGCCTGAATGACGCTAGAATTTGCTCTGCTTACATGTTCCCTATATTCGTAATCCTCTATGTGTGATTGTTTGCTAGATTACTCCTAATTAATTCGTAATCCTCTATGTGATTATAGCCTGTATTATGGGAATATAATTACCGATTGTAATTAGTGTAGGATTCCTACCTAAATAGGAGTTAATGTAAGTATTGCAATATTTTCCACAAGGTAGGAGTCATAATTCTGTCATAGTTAATCTAGAATCCTCTCCGTGATTGTAGGCGTATTATAGGAATTTAATTTCCAGTTGTAATTAGTGCAGCATTCCAATCTAAATAGGGATTAATATAGCCCTATATATATTGTAATACATTAACCCAACAAGCCATAATTCTACAGTTTCTAGCTCAACCGTTGCAAAACTCATATAAATTGAGTCTTGTGCCAATAGTGAACACAAATACAAGCTATTAGTCATACATTAAGAACAATGCTCATGGGCCATTTTAAACATGAAGTTATTCATCCTCTGTTAGCTCCTCGTTAACATGGTAGAGCTAAACTCCAAAGCCAACGCTGAAAGGAACCGCATTCACCCCGGAGTCCTCGACCCATGCAAAAGACCAGGAGGGCCACATCCTGGTTGTAACGGTGACGTCAAAAGTCCACCCCAACCCGGGAACCCCTATAACCACGGTTGCTCAAAGATTTATCGGTGTCGCGGTGGTCATGATAAGGTTGATACTCACAAGGGTAAATGACGATAACGAAGCTGAGTTAGGTGGATGAAGATTGAGGGAAAACATTTATATATTTATGTTGCAACTATTACCTACTTTGTTTCTATTCTATAGTGAGAATAAGGGTGATAAATCTTTTAGGGTATATTACTATTATGTGTATCGTATAACAAAATATTGATCAAAGTATTTTAATTTTTTACATTGCTAGTAATATTTTTACTTATAAATTATTTATTAGGCTAATATCTAATTACTTAGTCCAATTGTGCATTATCTTTTTAGGAAAAATTACACTGAGTATACTTTCAATACTTAATTATATATTGAGACAACACTTTTTAAACATTTTAAGAAAGGACATTTTTTAAACCCGTGTAAGATGATGTCATGTCCGGTTTTTCCGTTAGAAACGGAGTTACGTATTTTATTAAATAGCAATTTGCAGTGATTTGAATCATTCAAATTATATTTTTGTTTCTTTGCTGTTTTTCTTTCTCTCTGAAGTTTATCTGTTCCGATTTATATTTCGTCATCTCCCTCAATTATCTCTCGCCATAATTTGTATTGGAATCATTCAAGTTTTCTTCGAAGGTAAGTGTTTCTCTCAAGTTTATCTCTCTGAATTTATATGTTCCGATTTAGATTTTCAAAGTGTTGTGTGTTTTTGAATTTATTTCTGTTTAGATTTTGAAAGAGTGTCTGATTTTTCAGTTTTTTATTGGTCGCATTGAGTTTTTTTGGATTGTTCTTGTTTTTTGCAGTCACGGTTTTTTAGTTTTGAAGATTTTGATTCGGTTTGACCTTATTTGATCAAGTGTTTGGCAAAGGTGATTTTTAGTTGTGATGCTTTTGTTTTTCATTAAAGTTCCTTTTGGTTTTTGCAGTGTAGTTATCATATATATTTATTAGAATTAGAATGTATTATGAGTTAGTTTAGCATTTGGCGAAAGTTATTAATATTTATGCAGATCAGTTCATAGAATCGTGCAAAATCAGTTGACATAAGTTTTTGAAATGGGTGGGGGAGGTTGGGGGGGACCCCCCACATAAACATTTAATAATTTTCAGCGAAATACTTGTGCATCATCAGTGTGCAGCATTAGTCTTATATAAACAATAATGTTTAACGTAATACTTGTGCAATATCAGCTCATAGAATGTCATTCTGTGGTCAATAAGCAAACATAAGCAATAAAAGGCAACACTAAATATGAAAATAAGATAAATCCTTGGTCAATAAAAGCATATTTGATAGTTCATGAAAAGGGACCAAACGTGTTCCTCATTCTATAGCAATTCATTCACCAAGTTAGAGTACCTCCTTAAACAATCTCTCAAAATTATTGTACGATGATCCTACAACATCAGTAGCTTCAATAGCTTTTTTCTTCCATTCCTTTGCCTTTTCCCTCTTCTTTATCCCTCCTTCTCCTTCCATCATTTCCTTAACAAGTGCTTCTATTTCGTCACGCTTCACATCGGGGCTCACCTCCATTCCAATCTCCCACGTTGTGCATGAGTACCGACAATTTGTTTGTTGCTCCGCAAAGAAAGGCCAGCAAATTACAGGCACACCGTGAGATATACTTTCAATGGTAGAATTCCAACCACTATGTGTTAGGAAAACCCCAACAGATGGATGAGCTAACACTTGGTCTTGTGCACACCAACCTGCAATATAACCCCTATCCTTAATCTCCTCAAAAAATTCATCAGGTAAAATTGGTGAGTCACCTTTTACCACGTCAGCCCTAACTATCCATAAAAATGGTTGCTTACTATTTGCCAGCCCCCATGCAAACTCGACTAAATGTTGGTCTGTCATCATCGTTATGCTGCCATAATTTACATACACAACTGAATTGGGTTTCTTTTTATCAAGCCATTCCGAACATTTTGCATCTTCTTTCCATAAGTTTGAGTTAAGTGACTTGCTTTCAGGGAAATGCCTGCCCAGCAAATTAAGGGGGCCAATGGTGTAAATGTTGGGAAACATTATCGATATTCCCTCTAACACTTCGTGTTCAAATTCATCAAATGTGTTGAAGAGGATTGCAGAAGAGTTCAAACAGCTTCGTGCCTCGGATCCCAAGTAATTAAACAATATGTCGCTGAGATCAGTAACTCTAATGAAACTCGGGATGTCCTTGAGTCGAACATTTTTCATGCCTGGGATCCAATCAATTGGTGTATCGAGTGTGCCATCATGCATGAAATTCTCATCTGAAATCCATGGAAGGTGAGCACGTGTGATGATATTTAATTATGCTCATGGTTATAAGAGTAAATTTCAAGATCTCAAATATCTACTTTATTTTGCAGTTGATAAAAAAAAAAAAAAAAAAAAAAAGAGATATCATATTTTTACAGGTGCATGGTGCAAAATCCCTTGATAATTTATTCAACATTTATTTCAACTCGGTCAAGACTAACTCTTACAAAATGAAGACTGATTTTATTAAAACCAAGTGATCACTACAAATAGATTAATCTTCCCCAATAACATAGAAGAAATTTTTTCTAAATAAAAAAAATTAATAGAAAAGTCTAATTCCATTTAACACATCCAAAATATCAAAATGCAAATTTCTCGCTCTTTCACATCTTTAATTACAAATGCTAGTAGTGGAACAAAATATACTTCGATATGATGTTGGACTAGATCCAATGACACTGGAAAGACTAAAGAGTCCAAACTGGGTTATCTTATCATTTGGACATGCTGGAGTGCTGAGAGGGTAAGAGGGGAACAATGGAAAGACTAAAGGGTCAAATATGTCATGATAATTTATGTAAACAAAGGAACATATACTTGGAAGGGATGTGCATGATTTAATTCAAGTGTGTCATGATAATTTATGCATACAAAAATGTTCATATACATAATAAAGAAACTGATTAATTATATATGCGACCAAAGCGTAAAAAACAAAATCATCTAGAAATTAAAGAAGTACCTTTGAATGGAATCATGCCACGTTTGACGAGTTCGTTGTATTGCAAGTACCCCATGAAGCCACAAGCAGAGGCAGTCCATAACACAACCTCCGGAATGCCTAATTCTCTAGCAACTTTGCACCCAAAGGTCATGACACCATCTGCAACTATGCAAGTAACTTGTGGCACTTGAGATGAGGAATTGATCTTAGTCACTAGCTCTTTAAATGGACCAAAACAAGTTTTCTTAATGGAGTCACATAAAGCTGGAATATCTTGAGTCCCATCCTTATCCGAAGGAGGCAACCCATCCGGTATGGTCTCGAACACAAAGTCTGGTATACCCTTAACGGAGTCGGGACCGTTTGACCGGATTAAACGGTTGTGGTTGAACTCTGTGTTGACAAAGGTTATGTGGAAGCCCCTTGAATGAAGAAGCTTGGCTAACTGCATCATGGGGTTAACATGGCCTTGTGCTGGGTATGGGACAAAAACTGCATGCCCTTTTTTGGTTGCTTGTTCTACTGAACTCATCATCTCTCTTTCGTATTTGCCAAAAACTTGGAAAGAGCTCATCAGTTTTGAAGTCTTTAGTCTTTGTGTAGTGAAAGCTAACTTGACCTTGTGCTATTTATAGAAAATGCGAGGCAACCTTCTTTGAAAGAACTCAATTCAGTGTTTTTTTTTTTTTTTTTTCCTTTTTTTTCATTTTATAGTATTCAAATTAAAAAAAAAATGATAAATACATGCATTTTTTTTTTTTTCCATCTTACACACCCTTCAATTTGATACTTATAAATAAAGAAAAGCACGTACAAAGAATGATGATAAACCCATTTTACTGTTTTATTAATTCACCGTATTTTTTAATAAAAAATTTGGAGATGTTGGGTTCAGATTATCTCTTCATCATCCCTTCAGTTGAATTGAGAGATGTCGGATCAGATTATCTTGAAAAATGCACCCACAATTGTGGAGAAAGTGAATTTGATAATTGAACAAACTTTGATTGGAAAGGACCCAACATGGCATATTCTCAACTTGGAAAAAAAAATGAAACCAAAATGATGAGGAGTGAGAGTATCCGCTTTGGCTCTTCTCTAATCACACTAGTGGTCCCTTTCTTCCCTACCCTTTATTCTCTCCCTGGACTTTTCTCTACCTCTCTGTCACTTCTTTCTTCCTCCATCTATAACACCACCATTTCATTTATGTTCATGTCCTCTCTCTCTCTCTCTCTCTCTCTCTCTCTCTCTCTCTCTCTCTCTCTCTCTCTCCCTCTCAAATTTCACACTCGTTTTCGAAGGTGTCTAATCATGTGATTTTAGATTTTTGCAAGTGCAAGCAGAGGAGGAAGGGAGGATGGAGGGATATATTATAGCATATATATATACACATATATTAAAGGTTATTTTAGGAATAATAGTGGGTAGGAAAATAACATTTTTAATTTTTCATCTTTCTGAGGTGGATGAGATTATAATGTGGGTGGAAATATAAGACATTGAGTAGGTCTAATCAGCTTCTTTTTCAAATGTCATAACAAGAAACTTTTGTCAAATGTCTAATTTTTGCTGGAAATTATTTTATTCACACACCTTTCTATTAGTTTAATTATCCAAAAAAGAGTCTGTTAGACATGTTGCTTGCGGGAGAGTTTTTTGGAATTGGCATGGTTGATTTCTTGGTCGTTCTTGCGTGCTTGGATGACTTTGTCCCTCTTTGGTGGAATATGGTTCTTTCCATGTTTGTACCTCCTTGGCCTCTTAATTTGTACACACTTGTTAAAAGTTGCTTGATAACTATTTTCTGTTTTAATTTTATATGAAACTTTGAAACGAATTTTTTCTTTTAAAGGTAAAATTGTCAAATTGAGGGTTATAGAATGAAATGGCATGTGCTTTGGTGAATTTTGAGATGGTTGGTCGTGAGGCTAGTTTCAGGGTTTGAATGCTCGAATCGGATCCATTGTCATTGCAAGATTCGAGCGACCGTGTCCATATCGGAAGCCCTAATATACAAGGTTTTGATATGGAAGTGCGGTGCATGTTTTGTTGCGTATGATTGATTAATATATGAGAAAGAAGAGAGAGAAACAATAAAAATAAAAACTAAAGGACGTGAATGTAGAGATTTAAAATTTGACATGATTTTAAAATTAGTAAAATGAAGACTTAAAATGGCTACGAAACAAGTTTCCTTTTAGCACAAGGGAAATTCAAAATAAAAAACTCAAAACAAAAATATTATTAAAAGGTTGCCACTCAGTAGTACGGTTTGGTGGTATTCCTCCTCATTTTGAAGTGAGAGGTCTTAGGTTCAAATCTCGTGAATGGCGAATTCGATACCTTCGATACCAAATTAGGTTGCTCATAGTGTGACTTAACTAAACTCTGTCTTCTCTTAGTGTAAAAATATCGATGTACTAAAAAAAAAATTATTAAACGTTTGGATAGCTATATCAGGAGTAACTAACAGTCCTAAGGGTCAAAACTCATCTCTACTTTTCTCTTATGTACTAATTAAAAATGCTTAGAAATTAAGAACTCCATTCATCTCATCTTCTTGTCTTCTCGTCTTGTCTTCTGGTCTTCTTGTCTTCCTATTCGCATAAGCCAAGTTTGGGACCAGCTCATCAATATTCATACCTTTATTGGCATATCGCTTTTCTCTTTTGTGTTTTTTGTACCCAAGATAATTATTGAATACAAATAATGAGAAATTCTATTCAAACTTACGTGTTCCTCGTTGACGTTACGCATCTTTAGCACAACTGGAATCGATCCTCACCCCAGCTCCACGTCTTTGCGTCTCTTTCTTTTCCTCTTCAATGCACGGACATATCCCTCAGCTCCCATCACCGTCCCGATTGCGGTCTGCATGCAAGGTGCCTTTTTAACGTCCGCACCTTAGAAATGCCCTTGCCCTTTCACGTTCTGCCACAGGCCTATCCAGTTTTGGCCCACCTCTTGTCCTGCGGCTTCTTCTCAGCGCCCAGGTCTCTGCGCCTAGATCATTTTACAGCTTAGGTCCGTATATGCTTCTGGGCACATGCCCATATCCAACGGTCAGGGTTAAAAGGCAACTCTTTTGCTTCTTTGTTTTTAACACTTTGCCCATTTTATTTCAGCATCTCATCATGAAGCCATAAAGTGTAGTGAGGTGAAAAATGTACATAAATTTAAACCTAAAAGTGTCTAAATGGAAGAGTGCACAGGTGAGCGAGATGAACTCAATTCACACATAATGTCAGAGCATAAGTAAAGTACAGTAAAGTATAATGAGAATTATATCGTCGGAGGTAATCACCTATACCAAGATTTGTCAAGAATCCTTATCGACACAAAAGCTTTGCTACTAAAACCTGGAGGGGCGGAAAACAAAGGTGAATGGGCCTAAAAATAAAGTTTTGTAAAAATCTTTTCAAAAACATAATAACCATTCGCCGTAAAACAAGTATAATTTCCACATATAACATATTACATATAGTATAAAATAACTTACTGTAGCCAGCAATATATCAATAATGCAATATATCACGACATTTCATAACTAAACATCTAACGTTTGGTAATCACATAATAAATTTCGCATAAACAAACATAACAGATCAAGTGCTTATCGATAACTTATTCGCTGGATTCGTTAAATAAGTGAGCAAGTAGGTCCGTCTACGTTAGTATTTTTATATATTATTTAATTATTTATTTATTATTTGGGCTTGATCCAAAGATACTACACACATATCTTTGGAGTACGCGACACTACAAGTGCATAAGTGAAAAATTATTTCTATGTTCAATTTTGATTTCAATACAACTATTTTAAAGTTTACATTATTATATACGTATTTTTGGCATTATGTTATTATATATATATATATATATATATATATATATATATCTATTTTTGACGTTATGTTATTGTGTTGAAGGAAAATGAAAGTTTGAGTTGGAGGCATGTAAGAGGAATCATTGCAATCCGATCGTGACGGAATGACATTCTCTTTTATGCAACTGTTCTAACTTGGTTTCCTTCTCATATATATATATTTTCTTCCTATCTTGTGAAGTATTTTATGTCTAAAAAATAAAAAGGCGTGAACGTAGAGATTTCAAAATTTTGCTTGATTTTGAAATTATAAAAAATAATAAAAAAAACTTAAAATGACTACCAGAAAAAATATATATATCAAACGGTTGGATATCCTGCATGATGCAGGAACTAACAGTCTCAAGGCATCATGCAGGAACTAACAGTCTCAAGAGTCAAAACTCCTCTCTACTCTTACATACTAATTAAAAATGTACAGAAATTAAGAAATCCTTTCATCTCCAAAGTCCTATCTTCTTGTATTCCCTTTCGCAGAAGCTAAGATCCCGATCGGCTAATAAGTACTTATACCAGTACCGATAGGAACATCTTAACCAACAGTCCTCTCTGGACGTATTACATGAGGTGTGTCTCTACTGTTTTTTTATATCCAAGAAATTGATAAATACAACCAACAAGATAAGAACATGTAATTGACTTACATGGTCCTCATTGAAAGGTAGGCATTCGTAATATCACTTAAGCTACCTATGTACCATTAGAATGAGAGCTCCTTACAAGTAAAGAGCTTTAATCATTGAAGATGGGTCAAGTACATACAGAGAACAAGTGGCTTGTACCCAAAAAAAAAAAAAACTAAAAGAGTTCGAGAATCATTTTTTTTTCAATTTTTTTATTTTAAAAAACTAAAACTTGTTACAAACATTGTATTTAAATGTGACTGTGTAAATCCTAGATTAGATTTGATACTAGTTATTATTCCCTATTAAGACTTGTATTCCTTGGAGGAGAAGGATTTTTCCCTCCCTTATTACTATAAATAAAGGCACTGGGTGGAATAACACATCATCTACACAACCCTACAAACACATCTCTCTCTACTCTCTCTCTGTTGTGCCCCATCTCTCCCATGTCAGATTAAAATAAGCCACAACACGTTATCAGTAAGCTCCCACCACTGTGCTTAAGAATCTGACATAGAAGTTTTCTGTATCAAACCAGTTCATCAATATCATAATGCAATCAGGTTATTCCAAAACAAAGGTTTTTATCTCGATATTTTTGCAGCCCTGATAGCATGAACATTCACTATAATGCATGATCTAACTTTACATTTTTTGAATTTTAGATTCTACATAAAATACATGCTCATGCATTAAATTATATGTTGAATATGCATTGAATTACAAAAAAAAAAAAAAAAATTAGGGTTTCGTTGGAAACCCAACATGCGACGACTGGAAGTTGTGTTGCTAGGCTCCTTTCCCCGAGCCAAGAAAACCAACCATAACCATGGAGCCATGGCTCTAAGCCCAAGCCCTAAACCCGACACCTAGACGACATCACATCTATTGAACTGTCATGTAGCATGGCTTACAACCATACCCAGCCATTATGGCTACCTCCCCAACGCCTAGGGTTTCTAGAACGTTGAGAGTTTTTCACTCTCCGTTCAATTTTATGGTTGTCGTTGAACTCACGACCTTTGCCGTGATTTTTTGTGCCACAACATGACCACCTATAACAGTGGTGTTAGTCTACTTCTTTGGCGAGTTCATCCAGCTTGAGTTGAGGTGTCTAGTTCGAAACCTAAGCCCGTTTGGGCTTGACTTGTTCTCGGTGAGCACCAGCCTTTTGGGCTTTGAAGCTCCTCTCGGCCTAACACCGACCTCCTTGACCACAGTGTTCTCACCACACCTGATCCCAGCCCTATAATGGTTGCAGCATCATTGTACCATACTGCACAGGATTGGCACCCCTATTTTGGGCCTTTGCCATATGGGCCTGCATCTGTAGCCCACTTTTGTGCACACGGGCTTATTGCCCAAGCTTGGCCCTCAAACAACATCAACCCAAGTGGGCTTTGGTGTATCCCTGCCTCATGTCGCACTAAGCAGGCTTATCATATATATATTTGTTAGAATTGGAATGGATTATGAGTTAGTTTAGTATTTGGCGAATGTTATTAATATTTATGCAGCATCAGTTCATAGAATCGTGCAGAATCAGTTGTCATAAGTTTTTGGGGATGGGGGTTGGTCTGGCCTATAAACATTTAATATTTTTCAGCGTAATACTTGTGCAGTATCAGCTCATAGAATCTTGTAGAATTTGTTGGAATAAGTTTTGGGGTGTGGGGGGTTAGGGGGAACCCCCCTAAACATTTAATAACTTTCAACGTAATACTTGTGCAATATCAGTTTTATATAATCACAAAGAACCGCTTAGGATTGGTTTATTGAAAGGACAATGGATTAGCAACCAGTTAATGGATTATTTAATCATTTTTGGCATTTTGTGTAGCATATGTGTTACAGATATTTGTGCAAGATCTGTGTTTATACATATTTGTGTAGCATCTAATTATTTATGTGCAACATCTGTTTAACTTTATGTTTTTATATTTTTTGGGTGTAGATCATGTCAATGTTGAAATGTGTATATGAAAAGTGTGCAGTAGTTGTGCCACTTAATCCGCATACTAGTTATGAGGATTTGTGTAGGCAATTAACTTTTAGGTTTCCAAGTTTGTCATCAGGAGGCTTTCTATTGAAATACTCATTATACGGAAGCGAATCAAACTATTTATTAGAGTGCAATGAAGATATTCAGACACTTCTATTGGTGAATAATTTGATTTCAAATCTAGTAGTATGTTGTCTTGCCTAAGTGAAGCTACTAGTATTGGAGATGAGAACCAATGTTTGGGTAAGTATGGCTCTTATGGACCTCACCATTATACAACAAATGAGTGGCAAAGTTATGAAGATTGTGCAATTGAGTTTCGTAGAAAACTTACACAATACTCTATTGAGGTTGGGTTTGTTTTCAAGTTCATTCAGAATGATTGGAAGCGTGTTACTGCTGTTTGCTCAAATAAACTGTCGGAGGGGTGTCAAAGGCGTGTTCATGCTGTTATGCAATATTTGTTTTATCATTAAAAAATTAAATAATATTCATACTTGCCCTGGACGTATTCGTCAAAAGGAGAATAAAAGGTTTGGCCCTTCTGTTTTGTCCACTTTGTTGGCTGCCAAGGTTCGTTCAAATCCGTCTATTAAGGCAAAAGATGTTATGAGAGAAATGAAGGAGAGTTATAATCTTGATATTAAATACCAATGCAGCTTGGCGTGGCAAAAAGATTGCATATAATGAGGTTAATGGTGATGAGGTTCTTTCTTTTGGATTTTTGTCTTGGTACCTTGATGTGTTTGTGCGTGCCAATGATGGATCCTTTTGTGCACTAGAACTTGATAATGATAGTAATCGGTTTGAAAAGTTATTCATATTTTTTGGAGCTTTGTTAAAGGATTCTGATGGTGTAGACCAATGTTGTTCCTTAATGGTACCTTTTTTAAGGGAAGATATACCGGTACTCTTCTTGGTTGTTGTGCTAAAAAATGCAAATAATGGTAAGTTTTTTTAATTGTTATAAATTGTAGATTTGTGAAATCGTTTTGAATTTCAATATTTGTATATTTTGGAGAATCAAGTTATTCTTTTTGTGTATATTTGTGTATTAAAGTGCAACATCAGTTTAATAGTATACAACATCTGTTTATTAATGTGGAATGGATTAGGAAGCAGTAAATGGTTCATGAATCAAGTTATGGGAGGGGTGGTTGCCCTCCCCCCAAATATACATCTAAGGATTTGAAGTTTTAATTAGCATTTGTGCATCATCAGTTTTTACAAAACTGATCAACATCAGTTATTAATTTGTAGCATTAGTAATATTATGTGCATCATCAGTTTTTTGATATAACTAATTTTTTTTATTTTTTATACAGAGATTTTCCCTGTGTGGTATGGTATTGTTGATATAGAAAATGAAGACAATTGGACGTGATTTGTTGAACATTTGGCTTGGATATTAAATTACCAAAGAAGGAAGATCACATTTATTACCGACCGACATCATGGGCTTTTGAATGTTATTTGAAAGTACTTTCTTACTACTTCTTATGGTTTCTGCATTATACATTTGAGGGAAAATTTAGAAAGGCGATATGCAGGTAATAAGTTTTTGAAGGATCAGTTGAGTGAATATTTCAAAAATTATGCATATGCATGTAGTGTTAAAGATTTTGATAAGAATATTGAGAAAATGAGAAGTGTTGGTGAATATATTTCTGATTCATTTTTAGATGATCTTCCAAAAGAAAATTATTCTATAATACATTTTCGAGGAAATTGGTGGGATGAAATGAGTAATGCAACTGCAGAATCATTTAACGCAATGATTTCTGAAGAGCATCAGATGCCTATTCTTGATTTGATTGAATCAATTGGGGGGAGGTTGATGGTCATGATGTTCGATAGGATGCGTGTTTTAGAAAAATGGTTTTCTTTGTTATGTCAAAAAAAAAAAAGATGATCTTAGAGATTTTGTTCAAGAAGGTAGTCATTGGATTGTTAGTAGGTCATCTGATGATGTGTTTAAGGTTTGGGGGGATATGAATTCTTTTGTTGTTATGTTGGATCAACACCAGTGTTTATGTGTTCAATGAAAGTATATAGGATTTCCTTGTGCTCATGCTTTGTAAGTTATTCTGCATGATCATCGTGATATTAAGGATTTTGTGGATGACTACTGGAAAGTTTCTTCTTACAAGCCCACTTTTGATCTACTAAATGCTCATGTTAAGCCCTCTCTTACAAGAAGATCAGGTGGTAGACCATGTATTCATCGTTACAAATCTAAAAATAAGACAAGATGTGTAAGATGTAGTCGTTGTCATCAGATTTTACACCATAACAAGTAGACATGTCAGACTTTAATTTGATTTTTATTTTTATTTTTATTTTTCGGGTGTTAGATTGTTTTTGTATTATGGAAGTTTATTATCAGTTCAGTTTTTTGTTATTTTTTGTTTAGAATAAGTTTTTGATTTTATGCATAATCAAGTTATACGTTTTGTATGTAGCATCAATTTTTTGTATTTTGCAATTTTTGGTCCCCCAATTGATGAAGAATCAATTTTTAGCAATTGAGTTTATGTTTTTATGGATATGAGACATAATATTTTTCAATGTAATACTTTTGCAACATCAGTTTTATACACTGTTGTAAAAATCCCCGCCTAGCGCTGCCTAGGCGCTAAGCTGATGGTCCCCAATTAATGCCTAGGCATTTGAAAATTAAGAAAGGGCGCCTAGACCTACTGAGGCGCCCGCCTATCCCGTCAAGACCCGCCTAGGTTACAACTTACTTAGACAGAAAATAGATAACTTTCATTTTGTATTTTTTTTTCAATAAATTGTAAGAGACTTGTTGAGTACTTAAATGAACACACATTATATGTTTGTTTCCCATGTTTTTCATTATGTTCTAATAGCTCATAATATATATTTCATTCTATTTTGTAGTTTATGATGAAATTATATATATATATATATATATATATATATTAAATATAAATAGATGCTTATTTACACGAAATATAATATATTTAATTAAATCCGCCTAGTCCTCCTAGGCGCTAGGCCCTAGTCTGCCATCTGACTAGCGCTTAACATCTTTTAGAACCTTGGTTTTATATAATCAACGTAATACTTGTGCAACACCAGTTTTATATAATCAAATGTAATACTTGTGCAACATCAATTTTATATAATCAAATGTAATACTTGTGCAACATCAGTTTTATTAAACATTTATTTAAAGGATGATGGATTAGAAACCGGTTAATGGATTATTTAATCATTTTTAGCATTTTGTATTGCATCTGTGTAACAGATATTTTTGTCATTTTGTGTTATATACATGTTTTTTATAACAAGGAGTTATTGAGGAGAAACTTGTTGTTCCTAATTTTGCACATTTTATATCATGGAGAAAATAAATGAACAGATTGAAAAAGCTATGTGACATTTTTGAAATTGATAGATTAAAAAAGAAATGTAACATTCGAGAAACATAAACATATGTAAATTTTATTATTATTATTATTATTATTATTGCAAAAGTGAGTTATAACAATGTAATTTTAAACATCAAAGTTCATAACAATTGCAATGTTAGAAGTCCAGCTTCTTTTTTTTTATTGGTTTAAGATGGTTTTTGTTTGTCTTTTACTTCAGTTGCTTGTTTTTGCTCCTCAAACTTCATGCTCCAGCTCAATTTATGATGCATTATTTCAAATGCAATATCACGGCGCACATAGTTGACTTCCTGTTTGGTTAAGCACTTTTTGATCTTTCCGCCTTTTGCTATATTTCGAATGTAGTACAGCACACATGCACCATAATCATCTCTGTAAAATAAGTTTGCACAATTAGCATGCAGCATCAGTTAAAGCATACTGATGCAACATCAATTAAAGCAGACTGATGCAGCATCAGTTATGGAAGAAGTTAAAGCAGACTAATTATACAACCTGAGTTATGGAAGAATATATTTTCAGTATGTAACATTAGTTATAGTAGACTCATTCAATATGCATAATTATTATTTTATATGGAATGTAGTGATTGGTGTAGAATCATTTTATCACTGAACATTTATCACTAAGTATCAGTTATACCAGACTTAGTATGTAGCATCAGTTATATCAGAATTAGTATGCAGCATTAGCTATACCAGACTTAGTATGCAACATCATTTTACTATCTTATTCATTGAAAAAATTAGTTTAACTTTAAATATGTAACAAGAATAGCAATTCAATTAAAATAATCAAAATACACAATTATACTTACGATCCAAGCTGAATAGAACATTGTTTATCTTCATCCATCTCAAAAGTTGCATTTGTAGGGCTCATTTGGATGTAGTCATTTGTTGAACTTTTCCTTCATTTAATGGCAAATGGAATAATCTGTCTCTGTTGTTGTGCCATTCTTCAACCATTTTGACATATATACAAATTAAGTGTATTTTGAAAAATGTATTAGAAAGTCACTGAAAATATAAGCGATAATGAATTTAGACTTACCACTTTATATGCATTGTCATTATGGATGTTTGTTTCACCTTCTTGGAGGTTTTTTCTATTAGATTTGTAAAAATTGAAATGTCTCTCCTCTGTGTCGAACACAAGCAATGTGTAGTGTTCGTGATTTAGAAAATGTATAAAGACTTTTCGTGCAACTCCCATATCTTTGTTTAATCGTGCCTTAATTCTTTCATTTTGGATTCGTCATTTTCATAGTTGGTGAAGTTTATCTGTTTATTCAAAACATAATTAGTATATGGACAATCAGTATGCAACATTAGTATGAATCATCAGTGTGGACATGTGTATGAAACAGTAATATGCAACATCAATATGCAGTTTCAATGACATTGAATATATTTTGTCTAAATTCAATATTTATAACTTACAAAGAGATTGGCCGATAAGTAAAAGTTTTGATGATTTAAATTGCTTTCTTGGTCCCTGAGAATGTGGTTGTGTGCATCAATCACAGTATTTATAACTCTCTCATCTCCCAGGAATCAATCCATATCATGTTTCATCACAAAATTATCATAACAGCTGAACTCATTTGCAGTTGATAACCAATATATGTCCCTGAAATACAATAAACATAGAAATATGTTAATGCAAAACAAATATTTTGAAGTATAACAGAAATTATAGATTTAGTTGTAAGTTTTTCTTACAATGGTGCTTTTTCCCAAAGAAAGGTTAATGTTTTTTTTTGTCTATTGTGGGTATGTGAATGTATGCTGGATGACCTTTCCACTCATTTGATTATCTTGTTTTCTCCATGACAGTGTAATAGAATTGCATCTTTTTTTTTTTTCTTGATGCGCCTAACCATTGTTCAAGTTTAAGGTTGAACAGGTGTTTGAGATTTTGTTGATATTTCTTTTGGAGTTTGCAGAATTTGTTTTTACCGGATATTTGCCTTTTGATCAGAGACGATTACGATTTTGTCCCCAGTTTTAATAGATTCGCCTTCAGTTGCATAATCAAAAGTAGAATCTTGATGAACAAGTTTCTAAGTTTTCTCTTCTTTTTTTGGTTCAACCTCATTGATGAAACCCAATGTCTTGTTTAGCTCAGAAATTTCTTTTTGTTGCTTCTTCACCAATTCTTCAAGAGAAATCTTCTCAGCTTTTAGAATTTGAAATTTCTCTCTTATTTTTTCCATTTTTTCCTTGTTTAATGCATTTAGCTCACACTACTTCTTGTAAGATATTTCTTGCTGCCATTCAGGTCATTCTTCTTCTTCAGCAGTCCCTTGTTCTTTTCTAGCAACTCATTTTTTTCTTCTTCCCATTTTTTCTTTTGTTGCTCTAATGCAGTGTTCTTTTTCTCGAGTTCAGTTTTTTGTTTTTCCAATTTTTTTCTTCTCTTTTTCCAACTTCTTATTTTCTTTTTGCATGTTCTTATTATCGTTTTGCAAAGCATCATTCTCCTCAACTATTTTCTGAATAACATAATTCTTGAAGTGGCATGTGTTGATAGCATTATTCAACATTTGAAGCCGAAGTTTCGCCTTCCTTTTCCAGCATCTGTTTGGCTTTGAGAGAGCTATTTTTGTGTTAACTCCTCTTCTGAATTTTCACATTACCATTTTTCTTAACCCGTAAATGGAGCAAAAAGCCATTCATAAAATGTTTGTTGCTTCCTTGTCTTGATTGTTGACTTTTCGGGGTGAACTGGCAGTTGAGGAATAAATGTTGCATTTCCTTCTTGTTCGTTAACTTTAACTGGCAGTGAAGGGACTAAGGTGCTTGGACCCACTATTTTCACTGCCTTTTCTTGCACTGTAGGAACTGATTCTTGCATTGAAGTACTTGGAGGCTTTTTTTGTACTGCCACTTCTTGCACTTGAGGAATTGATTCTTCAATTGAAGTACATAAAGCCTCTTTTTGTACTGTCTCTTCTGCTTGAAAATTAACCACATTATTGATCACTTTATCAATTTCAGTCGCATCCATGTCTGTGATGTCCGCATTTCTTTATTCATTTTCAACACTTTGATAGGCATAATCATATGCAATATTTTGGTCATCTTGAACTTACTCATTTGGAATTTGGGTGCCAAAGATATTCTAACTATCAACTGGTGTGTCAAAGTGATCTTTATTTTCATTTTGTTCTCCACCCTCTCCGTCCCGATTATATTCAAAATCAAGAATTAAATGACAAAGATTTAGTATGCAACATTAGTTATGAATTATAATGACAAAGCTTCAGTTATGAATTATTACTTATACAAAGATTTAGTATGCAACATCATTTATTGATTATAATGACAGTTTCAGTTTTATAACAGAATAATTATGTAGCATCAGTTATGGATTATAATCACAAAGCTAAAAACTTAGTATGCAACATCAGTTATACCAGACTTATATAAATTTTTAGCATACATTATTACTTATACAAGAATTAGTATGCAGCATCGGTTATACCAGAATTAGTATGTAGCATCGGTTATACCAGAATTAGTATGTAGCAACAGTTATACTAGACGTATATAAGTTTTTAGCATGCATTATTACTTATACTAGAATTAGTATGCAGCATCAGTTATACCAGAATTAGTATGCAACATCAGTTATACTAGAATTAGTATGCAGCATTAGTTTTACCATACTTAGTATGGAACATCAGTTATACCCGACTTAGTATGCAGCATTAGTTATAATCGACTTAGTATGCAGCATCAGTTATACCAGACTTAGTATAAGTTTTTAGCATGCATTATTATTTATACAAGAATTAGTATCCACATCAGTTATATCAGACTTGGTATGCAACATCAATTACCAGAATTAGTATGCAGAATCAGTTATACCAGACTTAGTATGCAACATCAGTTACCAGAATTAGTATGCAGAATCAGTTATACCAGACTTAGTATGCAACATCAGTTATACCAGAATAATTCAGTTAATGGCATTTTATTTTTTTAATAACAAACTCATGATTTTATATAAAATATAAACATAAATTTTAAGTAGAATTAGCTTGTTTGGATTTACCATTTTGTCTAATGGGTCATCGTCTTGACTTTTTAGCTTATCTTGGCTCTTTGTTTTGATCATCTACGCATACAGTGTCATTTGAAATTCTTCATCATCTGTTCGATCATTGCCTTTTTCCGGCACATCTGACACAGTTCTTTCATCATCATCATCTTCTTGCCGTTGAACGTCAATCATCTCATCATCAGCATCACCTTTTAGAAGTTTAGGTGCCACTATGGCTTCATCATTATTGGCTACTTGCTCAGGTCGCACTACCGTTTCAACTTCTTCAGGACCTTCATGTTGAAGCACTAATTTTTTTTACGCTTTAGCTTTTTTGACTTTTGGTCCCTTCTTAGCTACTTGCTTTTCCAATTTCCTCTTTTTTGATGTAGGTGGAGGATCACCAAAATCGTCATCATCATCTTTTGGGTGTTGTTCAACTAACTCCTCAATTTGTTTTGCATTGTCCATTTGTGAAAAGTTAAAGAGTTTTGGTTTTTGATATTTTGTTTGAAAACAACACACAACAGACACATGCATAATATTTTTTTCACACAAAATACATGTAGAATCATGTTTTACATAAAAGTATATGCAGTATCAGTTTTACCTCCAAATTTTCATTTGCTTCTTTATAGATTTTGTTTGCTTACCAGTAAAAGTACAACATTGCCACTGACGGTTGATTGTTTGTCTCTTTTTCTCTTATGTGTTCTATCGATTGATTCCATCAAGTATCTTGTTGTTTCCTTGGCCTAGTTGTACTGATTTATGTTATCGATGAAGTTGCAATTCTTGACCAAACTCCAAGAAAGTTTCCCCACTTAGCTCCCAA
The DNA here is from genome assembly GCF_041283825.1 of Pyrus communis. Classification (NCBI taxonomy): domain Eukaryota; kingdom Viridiplantae; phylum Streptophyta; class Magnoliopsida; order Rosales; family Rosaceae; genus Pyrus; species Pyrus communis. The sequence continues at coordinate 27,675,236 of NC_142575.1, forward strand.
GCAGATTTGTGTTGAGCAAATACAGAATTATAAGACAAGCTGCATCTTAATCCCCTTCTGTTGTCCCAGCATCAAATGCAACTTGAATTACTTGTGCAATTTCTCTTCTACCAATTCTTGTCATGTCCGAGAAGTATTTATCAACGAATCTGTTTTCTTTCGGATTTCGGATTATTGAGTCTCTTGTTGACTTAGGGGCTTCTCTGCCTCGGTTTGGGATCCCAAATATGCGTTAGACATCATCAGCATTTACTTTGCAATATCCATTTTTGAATTTGAACATTCCCTTTTCAGTGTCATACCAATTTACTATATGTATGACATCCCAGCCCGATTTCTTCATTTGTAATTCACCTTTTATATAAGATTTCACTAGTTTGCCAAAAAGTAACTTATATATGAATGCCAAGACTTCTGGTTTTTTCTTCAAGTTTTGGCTTGAGCTCTTGTATTAGTTCTGCAAAGACCAAGAGATTGAGTCTTATTTGAGCATAGTTGTTATCTGTTGCCCGATGCTTTATAGCAGGAGATTTTGGAGGTGATTTCTTTTTTATTGCAAAATGTTTTACTTTTGTAGTCACCTTCATTAAAAAAAACAAAAAACGATCATGAGTATAATAAATTATTAAATAATAAGAAGTCAAATAAATGACAAACCAGATGCAAATGACAGATGCTTAGCACACAAGCTATATGCATCATCACTTAGGACGCAACCTATATGCAGCATCACTTAGCGCGCAAGCTATATGCAACATCACTTAGCAAACAAGTAGATGCAACATCACTTAGTGTACAAGTAGATGTAGAAATGGTTGTTAACGCACAATGTAGATGCATAATTGTTTTAACTCAAGCTTGATGCATATTCTATTTTCTTTTTCTGCAACATATTTATGTGCAGAATCAATTTACAAACAGAAAGTAGAACCAGAATTAATTCACAAAGTGCAACATCAGTACACAGACTATATGCAGCATCACTAAGCACACAAGCTATATGTCGTTGGGCTAAGGTGGAGGAGGAAATCGGCGGAGGATGACATTGATCAATTAAGGATGAAAATATGGACTTCTAGAAAGTAGAAACGTAAGGGACCATTTAGTGATAAAATCTTATTCCAAATTCTACTTTTAATTCATATGGAATTAAAAAGTATATGAGTCTCACATTACATTTGGCAATCCATTACATTATAAAATAAGAACTAAGATTCGATTGAGTTGAGCGTATCTCATACCTATTCTTTCTCTCTCATATTCCTGAATACTCATATTCAGAACTTCCTCAATCCAAATTAATATTATGGCATGTTACTTAATAGGAATAGGGAAGTAGGAATCAAAGAACTTAAGAAATACAAGAAATAAGGAAAGGAAACCGATGAACGAGTCCCTCAGTTGATCTTTCTTTAATTTCAGGTATTGGATTACAAATCTTGATAAGGAAAACTCACACTATTTCTAGTTTAATATGTATTAGGTAAACACATAGTAAGGTTAAGAACTGAAGTGATTCTAATATCCATATTTAAGTTTTGAATCCATGTTTTAGTAAACGCAATGCACTCAAGAATCAAATTATACTAAATTTGTACATCAAATTTAGGTAAACACTAAGATATATTAGAAATCAATTCCTTCAAATCCCAAGATCCATGTCAAACCCTAGGCTTTTTAAAAAAAAAAAAAAATTGCATATTATTGAATTAGAAGTCGACAATATTCATCAATGTATAGTCGTAAACCAAGTGAAACAGCCGTCCCAAATCGTTTTTATATATCCTTGTCCAGTAATTTGTGGCCAGATTCACCCGATGTTAGAAGTTGATGGCAACAATCTGCTGAGAACTTTTTTACCTCTAGTTAAATTGTAGAGCTAAAGATTTCGTTTTTACACTGATCAACTGTAATATTTCTTTTGCATGCCTCTGATTGGTTATCGTTAGATGGCGAAGGTGATAGGATTGCAAGTACTGGCAGTACCATGATTACTGCTGCAGTCACGAAGAACCAAATTGTAATATAATTTGATAAATATTCAAACTTGCCATTGTGTTTAGGATTTTCTTAATTTTTCTTTTGATGGAAAATAATATTTAGGGGAATCGGAGAATAATTAACAAGAAAATGTTTATATATAGGCATGTGCACTGATGATTAAACAGTTTTGTTAAACAGTTTTACCATCATAACTCATAACTACACGTTAAAATTGACTTTCTGCTATATATTAATGATGACGTGTCTTCATTCATGTGGGTTTCTTTCTTAAGTTTACTAACACCAACATAAAAGAAAATCCAAACCATGTGAGCCATGCAAAACATTCAAAAGTAAGCGGAACGTAAAGGAGCAACTTTTCTGTTGCACCAAGGCTCGCTCATTTACTAAACAATGCAACGGTGGAGTCACTAACCCTTCTCAAGAGGGGCCTTTTAGACATATAAAAGAAACCAGACCAAATATAGCATATAATTAATTGGAGAAAATTTTAAGGTTTTTTTTTGTTTTTTTTTTTTATGGAAAATTATGAAACAAGAGTGATGAGGCTTCAAAAATTTTACAAAATGTATTAATGATTATATCATAAGGATAAAACTTTTTTATGAGCTTTAATAAAAAAGAAAGATTTGAACAAAAATGTAAGATCATAACTTAAAACTATTACCTTGAGATATTAATTTCAACATAATTAATTGAACTTTACTTTAACTTGTATAGAACTTGTCTTATATGAAGAGACTAAAAAAGGAATTAGCTTTTATATGGTGAAACAAAAGGCTAATTGTAAGGTTTAGTTTAAAAAACAAAACAAAAAGTTGTTTATTGCCAAACCTAGCAGACAAAATATATATATATGTGGCTCCGCCCCTGAAACAATGCATGTAGTAATTAAATAAATAGTAAGCAGAACATAATTATGACTAAATTTTGGTAACTTGGACCTCATATTCAGGCAAGAATGAATCTACACAATCGTCTAAATTCATGGTCTAAAAAGTTTATTCACAAGTTAGCTGGCAAGAGAGTCTTTTCGTAACCCAATTAACTGATATGAATATGAATAATATACCGTTAATGTAAAGCTCAAATGCACGATTTGAGTGGTTTACCTCGAAATAAAGCTCAAGTTCACCCTAATATGCTGAAGGGTTTCCGATACAAATCTTTGCATAATCAAGGACCTTCAAATCCACAAAGATTTTATACTTGGCCAAGAAATCATCGCAGGGCTCGAGGTTTTAAGGTTCGGGCAATCAACCACAAAGCTATACTCGATATCGCCGTTAAAATTATGCACCAAACATTCAAACTTTAACTCGTGAGTGTATTTGATTTCACCGTTAAACGCTTCCCTTTTCTTGTTCAATATGTCACCCGCTATGAACAAATCTTCAAGCACACGGAAGATGTAGAAAAGCTTCTCCTTAAAACTAATGCCATCTTCTTTACAAACCTTGATCCAAACACATTAAGCCGGATGAAAATCCAGCCGTAAGTTCCCCCGGTTTAGTACGAGGAAGGAAGTGCTGACATACAAAATTTGAGGAAATTCAATCGGGTTTTCTGTGTAAGAAATCCTGATCTCTACCGCAACTATGTTGGATGTGCATGCGCTAAGCAACCAAGAATTTATGCAAGTCAAACTGTTAGCGTTGGAGCAAAAGAATGTAGAGTTTTCGTATGCATGGAAAATTGATGAGGTGGCGCAAGTTGTACATGGTTTTGGAGCTTTCACGGAGAAGCAGCAACCGGTCATCAAGCTTTAGGTTTGTGAAGGAAGCAGAAGGTGCTATCTTCCGAATAATTTATCACCATGGGATGTGTAATTGGCAAGAATTTGAGAGTATGGCAGCAAATATCCTCCAGTAATAATCTGACGATCATGTCGTCTTCTTCTTCTTCTAACTGGGTCAGAAATTTGAGTTCTTGGTTGTTCTCCGACGAATCATGGGAGCTACTTTAGGGTTCCTTCCCCAATAGGAACTGCGGCGTTAAAACTTGGTTAGCAAGTAATTACGTAACCTTTTAAGGGACTTTTTGTTTAATTCGTTTGTTGCCTCAATAACGCTAGAATTTGCTCTGTGCTTACATGTTATATTCGTAACCTATATGTGATTGTCTGTTATATTACTCCTAGTTAATTCATAATCCTCTATGTGATTGTTGTGGAGCCAAAAATAATCACAAGGCGACACGTGGATTTTTGGGTAAAAGAGGACAAAAATACCCTTGAGGCATACCGAGATTCCTACGCGCGAGCAGTGGACAATCATCCGTCAATTAAGTCAAAAGTGTCCAAAATAGGTAACCAATTCAAAGATATTCTCATCCATCCTCATCTTAGGTAATTATTTTATAACCTACATAACATTCCATTTAAGTGGAGGTTAATTGGCTAATTAATGGATTAATTCCTAATTAATCCATTAATCACCAATTAAATCACTCATTACACCCCAAAAAATACCCAAGGGCCGGCCACTCTTTCTTCCAAAGAGGACCGGTCATGCCCTATATATTGGCTTCCATTTTCACCAAAACCTAGTTCCACACTCTTGCTAAAATTCTCCAAAACTCTCAAACACTTTTCTCTCTAAATTCTAACTTTGGCATCGGAGGTTTTTCAGCCAAAGCCCCCCATCATTCATCGTTGGTGCGTGAGGCTCTTGGCCTTGACCTAAGGTGTTATTTGTTTTGTAGGTGCAATTTTGTCCAAGATCAAGGAGGAAGAAATTTGTATCCACAAATTGGTGCTTTCATTGAGAGTTGAGATCCATACTCGTAGAAGACTCTTGCGTAAAAAGGTTTTTTCTCTATTTTTTCTATTTTCTAGTCCCCTTGTATTTTTCATACGTTCTTATTATTAGAATTTTTTATTTGCAAAGATTCTTTGATAAAACGTAAAAGAGGAATATAATGGCTAGAAATTTAGAAAATTCCACAAGTGAAAATTCCAATACTCAAGAAATGGGATCGCGATGATCTACGAGGCTAAATGTGGTCATAGATGGAGTGACACCACCACTACGAGGTTCCATCATGGCCCAAGTCGTGCCATCCAAGCTTGCACGGGCCCGAGCCTAAGCCTCACACTCATGTGCGCCACACACCGAGCAGCCCACTCCCGTGGCCCAGCCTGCTCCCGCCGAGCAGCCCACTCTCGTGGCACAACCTGCTCCCGCTGAGTAGCCCATTACCGTGGCCCAGCCTGCTCCTGCTGAGCAGCCCACTCCAGTGGCCCAACCTGCTCACGTGGCCTTTTTAGCAGTCCAAATCAGTCCAAGATTAGTTCAGTCGTCCTAGCTCTAAATTTCTGAACTGATGATCAAACCGGAAGCATTTTCACCACATTTTTCTGCGGATTTGACATTTCCCAACTCAAATCTCATGCCCAGAGTCTACCACACTTCCACTGCTCAAGGAGATATTCCTTCCAAACTCTTCCAACCTAAATGGAAAACGACACTTGTCTCGACAAGTCATAGAGTTGACGAGCGCCCTCGCACAACAGACGACCTTGGTGAACCAGCTCTTGTAACACACCGAGATACAACGTGCCCCAGACGAGGTGTCCTAAAGTAGGATAAGGGCAGGCGAAGAACCTCTCTAGCAGCGTCCCGGCAAGCAGCCACTTGACCAGCCATGAACCAAGTGTTCGGGCAATGTACACTCCCGATTGGGCCCCCGAGATAACGTATACTCCCGTCTTAACGGGCGGAGAAGCGTGCAATATCGACTAGGCCCACAGACGAGCATACATTCACGGTTAGGGTCACACTCCGTTAGTCAACATGAGCAACTTTCCAGGCGAAGTGTTCATTCGCGACTAAGCCTGTAAGGAGCATCATCCACCTCACATCAGAGTAAGCAGAACGACGGATGGAGAGAAGTAGTCACTCAATCCGGCTCAAGTTCAACTGACAGCCTGCGAAGAACTCGCTCGCCTGCTAGGAACGTACCACACTCACAACATCCGCGGCATAAACGAGCCAAACACATGGGAGAGCAGCCTAGACTAGCAAGTCATGGTTGGGGGTAGCCGAGAGCTCCACTACCCCAACAAAGACAAATCCAGGAAGAAGTAGATAGACTATTGACTAAGTGATTGTGTGATTTTCAACGCAAAAAGGTCACCAACGAGGCACTACGACAGAACATGACCAACATAAATAGGTCATCCTTCACGGATGAGATTGAGCAGGCAGAGCCTCCACGCAAGTTCAACATGCCATATTTCACATCTTTCAAAGGGGATGAAGACCCGGAGAGACCTTTAAAGAATTACCGAAGTGCAATGATGCTCTATCGAAGCAACGACAATCTTTTGTGCAAGATATTTGCCACCACTCTACAAGGCAAGGCGCAAGATTGGTTTTACACCCTACCACCACAATCCATCTGGAGTTTCTATGAACTTTCTTTGATTTTCACCAAAGAATATTCATCATATCGCTCGATCAAACAGAAGTCCGACCATTTGTTTAATGACAAGAAGAACCCAAAAAAGTCGCTTTGTGACTATGTGAAGAGGTTCAAATCAGAGAAGGTAAGTATAGTCGGATGCAACGACTCGATAGCTAGAACAGTCTTCCAAAAAGGACTTCCAGTAGACTATCCACTATTCGAAAAATTAATCATGAAAAAAGATCTAACTCTGGCAGACTCTTTCACTCTAGCAGATAAGCATGCACTTTGGGACGAGGTTCGCCAATGCACATTCAAGGACTTGAAGAATTACCCGACATCACTTCCCAACTATCCAAACCGGAAGCAGAGGAAGACTGATTCACATGTTTGATGGTATCTGAAACAGCAATAAGCTCTACCATCATACGAGAAGAGCTGGGGCCCCGACTACCTGTATTCCATAGTTCAAAAGCTCTCATCGATTCTATCAGAAATTCAAAAGCTAACTTTGGCGATAGTTGTTGTAACCCGAAAACTTAAGTTTTACCTTCAAACACACACAGTCATCATCATGACGCATTATTCCGCCCAATCCAAACGTGCGATGATAAAGGCGTAGACCTTGACGGATGCAAAGTTTTCTAACGAAGGCAACAACTCGCCCAAAAGACACGCCAAGTGCAGATGAACACTGGAAGGACACATTCGGAAGCAAGTTTTGTCCTCGTTGCCCCAAAAGATTCTACATAGGAGCCACATGTACCGGCAGTTGAGCACTACCTCCTGCTGCACGTCACACGACCCTAGCCGACCCTTGCTTCATTATTTAGCTCTAGAATGGTCCAATACCGGCAGTTGAGCATCTCCTGGTACGTGTAACATGGCCCCTGCTCCACAACTCCTTACCATGCACCAAGATGCTAAGAAGTTAATACAAAAGTGTGACTGCTGCCAACGCACCAGCACTGCCTGCCAGCGAGCTACACCCGCATATGAGTCATTGTTCGTTCATACAGTGGGCAATCGACATGGTAGAACTTATGCCGCCTGCTACTTGAGGCAGATACATGATGATCATGGCAACTGACTACTTCACCAAATGAGTAGAAGCAAAGCCCAAGAAGACCACGACTCAAACGAACATAAAGCACTTCATATGGAGGAACATAATTTGCCGATTTGGCATCCCATAATCCATCATCACTAACAATGGCCCGCAATTCATGGGCAAATGTATGACGAAGTTCTTTCAAAAGTATGACATTAAGCAGCACATGTCCACACTGAGATATCCTCAAGGTAATAGGTGAGTCGAAGCATCCAACAAGATGATCCTCGACTGCCTCAAGAAATCCCTCACCAACAAGAAGGGAAAAAGGACAGACAAACTCCCCAGATGTCTACAGGCATAACGCACTACTAAAAGACGAGCAACCGATGAGACTCCTCTTTTCGGCATTTGGCTCAGAAGCAATCATTCATCCCAATGCCATCAAGTCAAGTGTCACTGTTCTACTACCAAGCATTGAGCAAAATAGTAAGAAGATGGCCACAAGCTTAGATCTGGCAGAGGAGAAGCGCGAGCAGACCATCACCTGCATCGCAGCTTACCAGCAATAGCTCATCTCCAGCTACAACAAAAGGGCCAAGATCCGGCAGTTCTAGCATGAAGATCTAGTCCTAAGAAAAGCCTTTATCATTTCCCATAAAAAAGGCTCCAAAAAGATGAATCCCATCTGGGAAGGTCCGTACAAGATCAGCAGAGTAGGCGGCAAGAGTAATTACACCCTCACCACCATGAAACAACAAAAAAGATCGAAAAACAGTAGGGTACCTATAATCTGAGGAAGTACCATGTGTGACCTGCCACTACATCAAAGCCTGAAGACTCAAACAGCTCGACGGGGACCACCTCACAAGCCGATGACTATCCAGTTGTTATGCAGTTCCTACCTTACAACTAAGTTCTTGTTCGTTTCGCTAGTTTTTCAATGAGGAATTTAGAACCAATCACAACTTGGCTCGACTGCATGCTTACAACAACTGATCATTCTTGCACTTCAAAAGAAGACCGCGCCTTTCTTAGGGATTCATCGTAGGAATTGCGCCTCCTGAGGGATCAACCATGCTCTCCAGTGCGATAGGGTAAACCAATTCCCTGACACCCATATGGGCCAGCTCTCTAAGACAGGAGGATAAATTCTACACTCCGAATATCCAGACGTGGATGAGCCTGGTTGCTCTAGTATAACTATATGCACAATGGTTTGAGCCAGGATTCCTAAAAGTAGTCACAATGGTCTTTTTCAAGGCTTAGCTAATTAAAGGATTTTGGGTCTCTTGGCCTAATTTGTGGGGAACCGGGCCCTAAAGACGAAGGGGGCACATTACGCAATACATCTGATGGACAGCTGCCCTGGAACCCTAAAGTTGCTATCGAGTACACTAAGGTAGCCTACAGTTTCCAGAAGACTGCTTACGGCTTGCCTTTCGAGCAGTAAAGCCATGCTAGACTTATACAACCGCACATTCTTGTGAAAGGTTAAACAAGCTAGCATGCATATACGAAGCTTTATCCATTGCCGACATGCTACGTAGTCGATAAGCTTCACCTCTGCCAAGCGCGAAACAACTTACACTAAGTCCTAAAGTGCTGTGATACTTGCTACGCAACCTATGGAATTGGAGAAAGCCAAGGTTAACAACCTAGTGGTTACGCGGATTTGTCTGTTTTTGTAAGTAAGGCATCCGGTTGTCAACCCTATGGCTAACAACTTTGCAAAGTTCTATACCAACACCTACGGCTGCATAGACTACACGGGCCTGTCTGCTTATAGAAAAGTAGCATGCCTATCATTGGTCTATAAAGTCTAAAGGTTAGGGCATGAACAAAAAAAAGTGAAGATGAAGAAAGCAAAGGAAAAATGTTTATAAACAACTAGCAAAGGCCGAATGAGTTCAAGCAAAACAAGAGCTACATGGAAAAACAAAGAAAATCCTAAAGGCTACCTAGAAGACTACACTTCAGCAGTTTGGACATCCTATGACTACTCAATCACTACACCTTCAGCAGCAACGACGTTCTTAGCAGCAGCATCATCCAGCGTTTCACCCCTGGCTGCTCTAACCTGGGCACCAACTTTTTCAACTACTTCACCAATGGAAGCCTCAAAAGTAAAAGCAAGCAAGTTTTCCGAAGAAATAGAGAAGGTCTCGAAACCTCGAGCCCATCATTCTCACCCTTCAGCTGCTCATTCTCCTCGAGCAGACCAACACAGACGCGCTGTAACTCATCCACTTCCTTCTTCAAACTTTCATTGATCTTCAGTACACCTTGAAGTTCCAACACTTGGGGTTCAAGCTTATCGACGATTCTCTTGAAGTGGATCACTTGATTATAAGCAACAATCAACTCTTCATCCTTTGCATAAACAGCTAAATGAAGCTCAGAAATTGCAAACTTAAGATCTTAAATCTGAGGTATGTAACATCCAATCTCCTTCTCTGCACTTTCATACTTAACTTGGATCACGTCAAGCCTAGTTTTCAAGACAACGATCTCTTGGCAAGCGGTCTTAAGCTGCAGAGAAGTGGGGGCAGAAATATTAGACCCCTTCAAAGCAAGGAGCTCAGAGTCTAACCTCTTGATCTCCTCGGACAAGGAATAATCTTCAGCTACCATAGGTTTCACCACGTCCTTGGCAGCCTTGCTATATATGCATCATAGCAAGCAAAGCAGTCATTCTATATTGGGTCGTATGCTTCACAAAGGAACTTGGGCAAACAAACCTTTCTAACGCCATCAACAAACTTGGCACAACTGTCCATGTCTTCAAGCAGATCTGGTTTCAAGAGCACACATATCTCAATAGCCTCCCTAGACGTAGGCTTAGTGGATTTCTCACGGCTGCCCACGCGAGCAGTCTCCTCCTTCCCAATAGGCGAATCAGTCTCAGCAGCAGAGAAAGTAGGCCTTAGTGCTACTTCAGCAGCAGAGCCCACCTTATCGCTCTTCATAATAGCAAGCCTTTTCGAATGAGAACCGAACTTAGCTCCCAACGGACGTCTTGGCATAGACCTCGGCACTAGGGGTATGACAAGACCTCTACAATGAGCAATATTATCAACAATTGAATTAGCCATTCTCGACATAGCAGACGCCACAGGCTCAGATTTAGCAGCCTCATTTTTCTTCCCATTAGAAGAAGTCATGTCAATCACAAGCTTCTCGACAGCAGGTGGACCCTCACTAGTAACGGAGGAAGTCTTCAGTTCTTTCTTAAGCAGCATCTCTTGAGCAGACGGGGAAGATCTCTTTTTTCCACCTTCATTCACAGTAGGCTCCACAATAGCGATTAGACGAGCCAAAGTATCCGCCTTGGTCTTCTTTACCTTATCTCGAGAGAGCAACCCACATTTCTCCCGGTAAAGAGAACTAAGTAGCCAACGATATTCACGGTACTCAGTAGGGGAACTCAACCCATATTGGTTTTTTCCTCATTTTTTCTCTCAGACCAGCAGGCAAGAAGCCTGCATGCCCAACATTTCAGCAGCCCATGAGGCCCTCGACCTCCTCATCTCTCTCAATCGCCAGCATGGCCCGTGTCAAGTTCAAGAGCCCAAAGGACATGAGCTACGCAACTCGCCTAGCATTGCGCCCCAGCGCCACAATCCGTGACCACAGCCGCACAAACTGCCTTTTGCTCTAGCCAAGCCGAGTAGCCTAAAGCAGTGGTCCCTGCCACAACACCTCATCGGCCCATGTCGAGCCGATTCCTGGCCCCTGCCAGCCGACGTGCAGCACCACCCCGACGGCTGCCCCATGACAACACTATCCAAGAAGGAGACAAGAAGAAATTAAGTTTTTATTACACTGGTGTGGCACGGAGAAGACGAAGAAAACAACGAAAGACGGTCCTTTGCACGGGCAAGATGTAGAAGAGTGCTAGAAGAGGGAGAACAAATATCCTCCAAGCTCTCTCTCTTTTGTAGGGTAGAATAAATCACTCTCCAAAGTTGATTTAATAACCCACTTAAGGTGGACTTAAATAGGCTTTGAGAGAAATTTATTTCCCTTTCCTAGAATGATCTAATTTCATATTAAAAAGGGAATCTACATCAAAACAGGAAGCAATCCTAAGTTTCCTAGAGCAAGAAGATCTCTACACCTGCTGCTCTTTCCTACGAGCAGCCCAGCAGGTGTGGGGGCATTTGTGTAGCCAAAAATAATCACAAGGCGACACGTGGATTTTTGGGTAAAAGAGGACAAAAATACCCTTGAGGCATACCAGGATTCCTACGCGCGAGCAGTGGACAATCATCCGTCAATTAAGTCAAAAGTGTCCAAAATAGGTAACCAATTCAAAGATATTCTCATCCATCCTCATCTTAGGTAATTATTTTATAACCTACATAACATTCCATTTAAGTGGAGGTTAATTGGCTAATTAATGGATTAATTGGTGATTAATGGAATTAATCCATTAATCACCAATTAAATCACTCATTACACCCGAAAAAATACTCAAGGGCCGGCCACTCTTTCTTCCAAAGAGGACTGGCCATGCCCTATATATTGGCTCCCATTTTCACCAAAACCTAGTTCCACACTCTTGCTAAAATTCTCCAAAACTCTCAAACACTTTTCTCTCTAAATTCTAACTTTGGCATCAGAGGTTCTTCAGCCAAAGCCCCTATCATTCATCGTGGGTGCGTGAGGCTAATATCTAATATCTAATTATATTTTTATTTATAAATGATTTATTAGGCTAATATCTAATTACTTAGTCCAATTGTGAATCGTCTATTTTATTGAGTAATTATATATTCAAAATCACCCTGATATATTTCGTCGGGCTAAGCTGGAGGAGGAAAACCGTGGAGGATGACATTGATCAATTACGGATGAAAATATGGACTTTAGAAACGTCAGGAACCATTTGGTGATAAAACCTTATTCCAAATTCTGCCTGTTATGACTCATGAGTAAGTGACCAATGGCGAAAATTAAAAATATCCATGGTTTCCTGGTAGAATCCCATGTTGCTCAAGTTGGTGTGAAACTGGAAAAAAGAAACGGTACTTGTTTTTGTGTTCACTAATTCATATGGAATTGCAAAGTATACGAGTCTCATATTACAATTTGTAACCCATTACATTGTAAAATAGGAATTAAGATTTGATTGAGGTGAGGGTAGTTGATCTCAAACCTATTCTCCTTCTCATATTCCTGAATACCCAGATTACTTCCCTCCATCCCAATTAGTATTATGGCATGTTACTTAATAGTAACAGGGAACTAAGAATCAAAGAACTTAAGAATACGCAAAATAAGGAAACAAAAATCGATTAATTAGTCTTTTCTTAGTTGACCTTTCTTTAATTTCACGTATTGGATTACAAATCTTAATAAGAATACCCAAACTATTACTAATTTTTCATGTATTAGGGAAACACACAGAAAAGTTATGAATTGAAATAATTCTAAATTCATATTTAAGTTCCGAATCTATATTTTAACAAACGTAGTGCACTCAAGAATCAAATTATGCTAAATATATATGTACACCAAATTTAGGTAAACACAAAGATATATTAAACAAAATTCCTTCAAATTCCAAGATCCATATCGAACCCTAGGCTTTTTTAAATGAATTTGAATATTATGGAATTGGAAGTACACAATATTCATCAATGTATAGTCGGAAACCAAGTGAAACAACCATCCCAAATTCTTCTATCCTCATCCAGTAATTTGCGGAAAGATTCACCTGATGTCAAAAGTTGATGGCAACAATCTGCAGAGAACTTCTTTACCTCGGCTTGGATTGTGGAGTTGAATATTTCGTTTTTAAAGTCAATAGTAATATTTCTTTTGCATGCCTCTGATTGGTTATCGTTAGATGGCGAAGGTGATAGGGTTGCAGTCACTGGTAGTACCATGATTACTGCTACAGTAACGAAGAAAAAAATTGTAATATTAATTTGATAAATATTCAAACTTGCCATTGTTTTGAGGAGTTTCTTAAACCTCTCTTTTGATGGAAAATAATATTGAGGGTAATCGGAGAATAAGAAGAAAATGTCTATAAATAGGTTATGTGTATTGATCGATGAAGGTTAAACAGTTTAACCATCGTAACTCTTAACTAAACGTTAAATTAATTGCAAGGCTAGCCCAGGTTCAGTGTAGGCAGGGCGACTGTCCAGGGCCCAAAAAAATTGGGGGCACCAAACTTATTAGGATGATGTATTTATATATGTTTTCATAAGAATATAAATTTATAAAATTTGGTTCAATGGTAGTTTTGTCATTTGAAAATAATGAGGTATTTGGTTCAAAACACCACATGTGCTTGTTTACTTTCTAATTTTTACAAATTTCTTTTCATAAGAGTATAAATTTATAAAATTTGGTTCAAGGATGAATAAGTTTAATTAGAAGCAATGGTTTTTGTTGTTTAAAATTAACGAGAGGTCATAAATTTGAAATGCTTCGTGCATGTTTATTCTTTCCAATTTTTACAAATTTTGTTTGGTTGTTAATTTATTTTTAGTTACTAGCTAGTAGCCATGTGAGTTGTTATTTTTAAATATTCGTTTCAATTCAAGTCTAATATTCAACAATGAGTAAACGTAAACCAAATTTTTAGAGCAAATTTGCAAATTATATGACATGTCATCAAAAGGTTTAATTTAGTGCCTATTCATTTCTAATACATATCAATTAAAGACTCGAAAACATCATTACGTTTTTAGTCCCATATTGGCAAGGTTAGTAAATAAGAAAAAACATCTCACGATTTATACAAAAACACTTTCAAAGTTCAGATGGAAAACAAAACTCATCATCTATCTACTTGTAAGCCTGGAGTTTTTTGGTTTTTTTCTCTTGATACAAAATAAATTAGTCTTTCTATATTTCTAAATTATTGAGTTTGAAGTGTTTTTCTAAGTATAATTTTATCGACGTCTTACGTGTGAAAATAAATAATAGGGCACTTTTTTTGGCGTCGCCCCGGGTCTCAAAAATCTCTAAGTATAATTATTGAGTTTGAAGTGTTTTTCTAAGTATAATTTAACAATGAACCTTATTTGTAAGTGGTAGATTGTCATGATGGACAGAGACCTTCCGCTTCAATTCATTACGTTTCATGTTCAAATTCTCCATCTTCTCTTAATCTAACGCTTAGAGCAGTAATATCATTTTATAATAAATAATAAAAAAAACCTTATTGATCTAATTTTTAATTAAAGGAGACACAGTTAACAACATAATTTATCCTTTAATTAGTGTGATAAAAATGCACTCAAAGCTGTAAATCATGGTTACGAATAAAATACAACGCTTGAAAAAGAAGCAGACGTACGGTCTCATTGAGATTTTTGAGTTGCTTGAGCTAACAACTTCTCTTTCATTATTGATGTGGGGAGGGGATTCAAAACTAAACTTTAAAGAATATCTAAATTGCTAGGAGTAGCATGTTCGATCTTGAGTGTATATATAAAGGGAGAATAAGTGCTCTAACTAATGTACGTCCAGTTTTACATTATTAATGTCATTTAATTTTAATGTCACCATTGAATTTTTTTTAATTATAATTAAGGGAGGCCGAAAGCCATCATGCCTACATGCCTGGTGCAAGTACGATCCTCATTGATTTTTCCCTTCCCTTATGCTCAACGGCATTTCTCTACTAAAAAGAAAAAAGAAAACTAATAAAAAGGGTTTGAAAACTTTAAGTTTTAATGATAAAGACAAAATAAAGGGTAAAGTGAATAGTACCATAATTGACTTTTTAGTGTAAAAATATAATTTTTCGTTAAAATGAACAGTGCCGTGTGCTTTTCGTTAAAACTCCCAAAAGAAAAAGGAAGGCTAAAGGAAACTAGCCTTGACGTACATAACAAAAATCCATCACTAAGATGTATATATAGTAAAATAAAAGTGTTCAGAGATTAAATTTTAATACTCCACGTATTTTTTGTTTTCTAACCAAACGAACTAGCTTAACACACATCTGCAATTTTTATACTCCACGTCAAAACCTCCTTTTTACTTTGTTCAAGTGATCAACCATGGAACTAATTATTATCCAAAATTATTTTTTCGAAGTTGGAAAACAACCTCTCCAAATATTCCAACTATTGATCTGAGCCTGCAATTTCTCGACTTTAGAAAGAGGAGCTTGAAGAGCTCTATCTACTAATGCTTTGTGGCAGTCATGCCCCATTTTTTGAAGACGACGGCAACAAGGTAAGCTCACTTGGTCTGCATCTCTGGGTTGGAAAATAGCATCATGTATTTCTTTTCTACACTTAACTGTGATAAAATCTCTGCATATCATCCCACGGCGAAGGTGCTAAGGTTGCAAGTCCTGGTAAAATCATCGTCGACGCTGCGATCACAACCAATAAAATTGTAATATAAATGTTCGACCTTGCCATTATTTTTCAAAATCTTATTAATTATTATTTTTTAAATGTTAAACGGTTTCGCATGTTTTTTAAATGTTAAACGGTTTCGTGGTCATAACTGATTTTTTTTGTTTTTTACTTTTTTTTTTCCAGTGGTCATAACTGATTAACTATACGTTAAATTAATTTATTCAATCATCTGTTAGATATTAATGATGAAGTTTCTTCCTCCTTTCTTTTTTTTCTTCTTCCACTCATAACAATGTTGAGAATTATGTCATTAAGACAATTTACGTTATGCTATTGTGCTCATAGTTGATTAACACTTGTCTCATTTATCTCTTATCTTTAATTTAGACAAATTAGACACTATGAACGTCAATTTCTTGCTTCAACATACATTGAATCTAGTGGATTATCCAACGCTATCCCAAACGCCAAACAAAATTGAGAACCACAATTTTGTTGAAATTTTTCAGAGACCCGCGTATAATCTCTATCAATATACATAACATTCGCATGCTACGGTGAGGATGAATTATTTATAGATTGACAGACATAACGTCATCTATTCAAGGAAAAAAAAAAAAAAAAGCATCTCTTCAAATCTTGTATTTTTATTTGCTTTTTTATATACATGACATCGAGAAAGATGAAACGAACCTACTGACCTTGCATTATAGAATTAAATGCATTTAAGTATTTAAGCTAGTTATGATTGCTATCTTATTCATAAATAGTTACAACATATAAAAATATAAATTTCATTTAAAAATAATAATTTAATTCGACTTTTTGGAGAGTTGGAAGAATTTGATTGCTAAATTCAAGGGGAGGGAGGATGGAGATGAGCTGCTGCAGGGGGTGGTTTTGGATATGGAGGTTATGGAAGTGTAGGAATGATAATAAGATTTTAAATGGGGTATGTTGGCATATCCATCTGATGCTCTCATGCTTTGGAACCGTAGCCTGGGTGAATATCGTGAAATGGAGATGCAAATAGAGGAAGAAGATGTGGGAGGGAAGGCGAAGAAAGCTGCTGATGCAGTGCAACCGAGTCGTCAGAAAAAATGAAAGAAACCTCCTTTCGGTACAGTGAAGATAAATTGTGATGCGGCGTGGAATGCCAAGAGGGGGACTGGTGCTGTGGGGTGGGTGATTCGTGACTTCGCGGGATTGCTGAAGGCGGCGGGAGGTACGACTTTGATTCAAGCATCTAATGCTCAGATGGCTGAGGCGGTGGCGGTAAGGGATGCGCTAGGGGGTTGCAGGAGAGAGGGATTTACAAAGGTAATTATCGAGTTAGATGCTCAGGTTAGGAGCTTGTTCGTATGATTAATCGAAGAACGATTATTGATGCGCAACTGGAAGGTATTTTGCATGATATTTGGCACCTTGCAATTGGTATAGAATCCGTGGAGTTTGTGTTTTTTCATCGAGAAATCAACATAGTTGTTGCAACTTCCATGCAATTTGTAGGGAGAATTTTTATTTGGAATTGTATTGGTTCCGATTTTCTTTTTAATATTCTTGATGAAGATATAAACTTATCAATTAGATTTGATTGAATAAAATCTATCGTTTGATATAAAAAAATTTGGGGAATGTTGAAAGAGAAGAGGTTGGAGTAAAAGGCTACATGGTGATTCATATCGGGATATGAGCGAGGGAACAAGTCTAACGGCTGGCACAGTGAGAATAACGAGAAAATTTTCATTGTGATCGAAACACGGATGGTATATTACATGTTTTTATATAAATGATAAAATTTTTTATTTTTTAAGCTATTAAATTTTTAATATATATATTTTACTATTTGCATAATAACAGCTAATATATCATTCTGTGTTTCAATCATACTAAAAAAGATAATTTTTTTTTTTTTCATACTAAAAAATATCTCGAGAACTAGACTATGCCGAGGAGCACCGCAATCGCGCGCACATATTTCCTTGTCAGTGTCTCTGTCATAGTTTATTAAATTATTACCCGCTAAGCGGCGGAATTACTGGATTTAAATATAATCAAAATTCTAATTAGATTATTTATTAAAACTTAAATATAATAATATAAATATACTCACCCAAGCTGGCTTGGTTTTGTGCAGCGGCTAGGAGTAGTAGGAGCTGCTTAACTTTTAACGGCTCTTTATCTCTATGCTGCTTTTTCTTTTTCTGCTTTTTGACCAAATATAAAACAATGAAGAGTCACATATTAATGTTGAATCTCACTCCCACAAACTTTTTGAAATTTTAATTGGGAGAAATAGGCGTTGATTTATTTGCAAAAGTTGATGATTTTTTTTTTTGTTTAACATGTCAAACGGATGTTAGATGAAGATTAACATTTTAATGGTTAGCGATGAAAAGTAAATACATATTTAGATCTGTTTGAGATGAGGTATGGCTCATCCAAACTTCTAATGTTTAATCTTCTAGACAAAGACTTGTATGACACACTTACACTAATAGCAGGTCTGTTGTATCGTGTGCCACCCACCCTAACATTAACCTCACTCAATGAGTCTAACGCCGCATATGAAAAGGTTAATAGTAGAATGTCTTCATTAACTTTTGTTTAATAGACGCGTTAAAGTATTTTGTGAGGAGTATGATAAGCTACAATAGAATTAAGGAAGTGAAATTCACACATCTTTTTCTCTCTCTTTATACAGTGTTATTATTTGGTCATTAGATTTAAAGAATCAAAAGATAATTAATAAACATAAATGAACAGCGAAAATAATTTTTCTAGAATTTTATCTTACCAAATTGCAATCATATATGATAAATTAGAAACTTATCAATGTAGATTATCACACCACAAACTTAATTTTTTAGAACATTCATTTTTACACCGAAATTCTAAATTTAATTATCTTTCAATCGATATTCGATACGCATAAACATAAGAGACATTAGCAGCCAATGAGCCGTAGTGTAAGGCTATAAGCCGAGCACTCGACAAAACTAGAACGAAAGTGATATCTTTGTCTTAAAGTCGGAAAAAGAGAGGAAGAAAGAGAGAGGACTTCATTAAACAGTACTCCAAATCTTCAAAAACCCTCAGGGGACCTTCACACACTCCCAGCGACACTCCCTCCTCCTGCTGTCTTTTCATCTCTGTCTCTCCCTCGCTCTCATTGTTGAAGAAGTTTGACAGAGAGAAACAATCTCTCTGTGTCTGCGAGTGTGGTTTTCACTGAGAAAAATGAGGGGTCCTATGGGGGCAGTCATAGGGAGGTACCCCCCAAGTGATGGTAGTGCTCAAATGGGTTCAATCATTAGGCACAACAGGAAATGCAGGGATCTTGTCTTCCTCGTAATCTTCATAGCCTTCTGGGTTGCCATGATTGTTAACTCCAGCTTTGGATTCAACCAAGGAAACCCTTCAAGGTTAGAAACTTAGCCACACCCTTTCCTTTTTTTTTTTTTTTTTTTTTTTTGTTTGTTTGTTTGTTTTTTTGTGTTTTTGTGATTTTTAAGGTAAGAATCATCGGCTCTCGAATGGGTTCCTCTTTTAGCTCAGAAATACGAGGTATTGCAAAATGGGTATTTATATTTTTGGGGTTGTCTCCATATACACACTGTTACTTATCTGTTGGAATAAAATGAAACCAGAAATTGCTTTATTATTTGGGCTTGGTCCCCAATTGTCTTTTTATGTATTTATTT
The DNA here is from genome assembly GCF_041283825.1 of Pyrus communis. Classification (NCBI taxonomy): domain Eukaryota; kingdom Viridiplantae; phylum Streptophyta; class Magnoliopsida; order Rosales; family Rosaceae; genus Pyrus; species Pyrus communis. The sequence continues at coordinate 27,694,741 of NC_142575.1, forward strand.
ATTTATTTTTATGTTTAATGCACCAAGGAACTACCTTAAACATATGATGTTGTTTGGTGGTTGTCAGTTTTTAGCAACATTGGTATTTTTCTCAATTGGGTTTGTTCTTAGCAATAACATCTTTGTTGGGTTTTCAGTTTCCCTCTGTTTTCCTTTTCTAGAGAGCTTTTGCTGCTGGAGGGAATTTTGGCAAGAAGCTGAACATGAAAGATTGAGTTTGTGTAATTTGTGATTTGTTTGTAGAAAAACTAGGTGTCATTACTTTTTCGAAAGCGGAAATGCTAATTTAGTTTTGGTACATTTTCTTATGGCAATTTTCCTTCTTTATGTTTAGATAACCATTACCGTATCTTACTTGGTTTGGTCTTTCTTTTTGGATTTCGTGTAGTTTTTTGCAGTAGTTTTGTTTATATTTGGCTACATTGTATGTTTCCTATATGTTGGCTTCATTTTGCTACACTGAGGTTACATTTCTTTTTTGCATAGTTGAATTCTCTTTAGTTTTCCATTTCCTAGCAACTCAAGGCATGTTATAAAGGTTTCATCATGGTCATTAATGGTGTTGTGGTTTATTAGGCTCACTTATGGACTGGACTACAAAGGAAATGTTTGTGGTGACAAGCATGCAAAACCTGGTCTTAAGGAGCTGGAACTCAAATATTGGTTAAATCCTAACCAGGTTTACCTTAGTGGTTTAAAAGACAATCAATTCAAGTTGGCCAATGCTCGGAGTATATGCTTATTGGATTGCCCTATCCCATATGAAGATTCACTAAGTTGGGTGTGTGATTATCCTGATGGAGATATCCGTCTCTCAATGGATGATTGGATCGACAGGAATTATGATTATTATGAGTTCCTTACACCAGAATTGAGAAACACCTCTCTTCAACTTCAGGGTCCTTGTTACCCTGTCATATTTCCCAGTATAAATGGTAAATGAACTCACTTCCGTTAGGAATTATTGAACTTTTTCATGTTTTGGATTTATTGCTTGCATATGTGATGTTTGTTGTGTACAATGTACATGTGTTTACTGTTGGGAGAAAACTTTTGACATACAATGACGATCTGGAGTCCCTGTGTGCTTTCATTACCTGTATCTTTTATTCTTTCATTGTAACATTACTGCAAATTCTTCCGTGTACAGTTTATTGGACTTGCCAATTTATTGCTCGTCCCTCCAACGTATCTTTGACGCATTGGCAGCAAATGGGTGGAGTGAAAATCAATGAGGACATTATTATAGACAAATCTATTCACAAGGCCATCAATTCTCGGTCATCTGTCTTAAAGGTCAGGCAACGTTTGTTACTACTTTTACTTCTTTCTAACGAGTATAGTTCCTAAATTCTGTGAAAATGTATAAAGTTCTCCGCATTCGACTTTGTTTGCAATTGGCATACCAAATTAAAAAAGAATATAATTTGTGGCTAAAATTAGTTTTTGATATACCATGTTGCATTTTCATTTATAAAATTAATTTAGTAGTTTGGCTATTAGTGCTATTTTTGGTAGTTATCGCGAAAGAGCTATCTTCATTGACAGTACCTACGCGCATCTTTTTGTTAGTAGTACATTTACTGTTTTCATATTCTATAGCTCTAAAAGTTCATTGTTGACAGAGATACATGGCTGATATTGGAAAAGCATGGCCGGTGCTGATTGTTTGTGGAGGAATTTTGCCACTTTTTCTGTCAGTGATTTGGCTGCTTCTGATTCGTCATTTTGTTGCTGCAATGCCGTGGATTACAGTCGGTCTCTTTGACATTCTGATGATAGCAGTCACAATGTTCTTTTACTTAAAAGGTCAAGAGCTATCTCTCACTGTGCTTTATCCTCTTATTTGGTAAACCATGCTGTAAGGTTTAAAGTCGCAGTGACCTTGAGTCCTGCCTTCCTCACCCCTTCTCCCAGTTAGATCTTGTTCATGATTAGCTATCCATATTCATGTTGTTAGTTTGTTACAGATTTTGACAGTTCTTACATACGAAAAAGGTAGAGGGGAAGGGAAATTAGTATAGCTATGGTCATCAAACAGATTTTGTTGTGAACATGGGAAAGAATGTCTAGGACTGTGTTTTGTCAGTGTTAATAACTTTGTTCTCCATAATTTGGTATCGAAAAAGACTTTTCCGAGTTTTCATACAAGTGCATCTTTTTGTTTCCTCTTACTCAGCATTGTTGGGTCCTGTTTCATCATATACACTGATACTTGTTCGAACTCAAGCATGTTGCTTCACATATTCTAGTTGTCTACTTGTTTAGTTGAGTTTTATGCTTGTATGCGTGGATAATATTCAACAAAATACAATGATGAATTTTATTTTTCTTGCTTGGTTTTAGCCGGATGGATAGGAAATGATAGCATCTCCCCAATCATTGGTGAGCACGATCCATACATTCGCATAATTGGAAGGGTGTGTACCTTCATTAACTGAGCACTCCTAAACCTGGAAGCTGTCCGTATGTATCTTCAACTAACTCAATGGTTTCAATCTTTCAGGAATTACATCATCTCCGTGCTGTTGCTGTTATTATGACCTCTATTATGGTTGTTTCTGTCCTTACATCAATAGCTATAGTCCGCCGCATCCTTATGGCAACGTCTGTCCTCAAGGCAAGTCATGTCCAATTAATCATTTGAAATTATATGAACATATATATGGTGAAAAGTTGATGATACTTAAAGTCGTAGAGACCTTTTTGTTTGAAAACTGTTATGGTTTCTCTGATTTGAAAACTAAATACTCCAATTGGGTGGAGCTGCTCCAAGACGTTGTAGGTCATTTATTTAAAGTAAAAGTCTGATGCAGGATATTATGGGTATTAGCCCTTAAATTAGTTTAGACTAGTGTTTCCCTCTGAATATTTAGTTTTATGTTAAGAAGAAACATACAAAATGAAAGAAACATTATACAATGAATAATCAGCGACCTATATATACATTTAGACATTGATTAGGCATAAGATTTTTCTCATGGGTTGTGCTGCAAATCCACACTTGGAGTTGCATAAAGGTACTAACACTGGAAGCCCAAAGAATTTTCCACAAATCCATATTTATCTTTTGATGTCTTGAACTTGTTCAAGTTGTCAAATAAAGAAAAGTTATGATGGTCAGGAATTTGTATAAAGCAGAACTAAGAGTAGCTAATATGCATCAGAGGTTCTGTTGAGCCTTGTTTCCCATATTACAAAAAGACTTTATTAATTTCTGGAAGAATGCTGATTATTTAAGAAAGTGAAGTAATTACATATCATTTGTGCATATATTATTACCAAACTTTCACCGAAGCAAGTGCTGGTGTCGCCAGGAGCACACCCAACATGCGCACCCTTCCACATCTGGGAATACCAGCACTCACAACTTTGTTTAACATAATACCGAATAGTCTTCTTCATCAGAAGTTTTTACTTAACTTTAATGGCTCTACACATTAATCTGTATGCAGGTTGCTGCAAAGGTCATAGGAGAAGCTCAGGCGCTCATAATATTCCCAGTCATTCCATATACCATCCTTGCAATTTTCTACATGTTCTGGTTTTCAGCTGCTTTCCATCTGTTCAGTTCTGGTCAGGTTGTCCAGAATGACTGCAATTTGAACTGCTGTGCTTATGATCTTGTGTCAAAACGAGTGAACTGTGATCGTTGTTGCGGTTATAGCATTCATTACACTCCTCATATTGGAGTTGCCATCCTTTTCCACCTATTTGGGGGTTATTGGGCTACCCAGTTTTTCATAGCATGCTCTTCCACAGTTATTGCGGGTGCTGTTGCTTCTTATTATTGGGCTCGTGGTGAAACTTCAGTAAGTTACTAAGCTGTATGCATAGGTTACCACAAAGTTGCTCGTAGGTCTCTGTTATAGGTCTGGATTTCATCATTGTATTTGGATTGCAAGAATGAACAATATAGGTATATAAACATGAGACTGGGTGTTGAAGGCTAGGTTTATATTATAGCATCAAATAGTTTAGTAATATTCTTATTTCATAAAACATAAGGTTCCATCGTTAGGCGACATGCGTGCCTATGTCTGCATGTGCTTATATGTTGAATTTATGTTCGGGAACTGTCAGCCCAAACATAGGTAATATCTGCTGGAGTCTGAATATTTTGGGTCTTGTTTAGTAACTTCCAAATCAAGTTACCCGAGATTTTCTTTCTGAGGACTAGTTTTTTATTTCACCGTGTGCTAGTTTTTTTTTCCTTCAATTTCTCATTATCTTCTTCAATGCAGCCAGAAATTCCATTTCTTCCAGTCTTTGCCTCCATGAAACGCCTTGCACGCTATAACCTTGGGTCGGTTGCTCTCGGCTCCCTGATAGTGTCATTTGTGGAATCAATCCGCTTTATGCTTGAGTCAATTCGTCGCAGGCTAAAAGTGGCTGGAACCACACCCGATAACTGGTTTGGAAAGGCCGTGTACCATACTTCTAGATTTTTCCTGAGGTGTATTGAGTGGACAATCAAATCAGTCAATCGCAATGCCTACATTATGGTAATTTGACATAACTAGTACCCTTCATATTTTCATATATAGAGTTAATCATGTTTTTGTTCATATTCATTCATCCTAATATGGCGACTGCATGGAAGAGGAACTTATTTGTTGGCTTGAGAAGATTGTCAAATTCCTCAACCGGTTTCCTGTTTGACCAAGATGCTAGAAGCAGTGCCTATGGAACTACTTGGGACATCCATTCCTGAAGATTTTTTCATGATTGGATAATGTATCCCCAACATTGTTCTCAAGTCTGAAGCTTGTTTTGAGTACACAATGTCCGGGTTGTAGTGTGAGTTATATGCCATTATGGAACTCGTGTGTTGTTTAACATAACTGATTCTTGGCCACATGTAGTTGGAAGGGGTAAAAAATGAAGTAAAAACTCTGAGCAGCTTGAAAGAATAAAGACGCGAGAAGGAACATGAAGGCTACCAAGTAGACTTCACTCATTTTGTTGTAACCTACAGGCTATAGTACTACATTAGTGCTAAACACTAATGTAGTCCTTTACTTTCCTCTTTTTATGTGTTTATTTATTAGTTTTTGGTTCTCAAATCCCGGTGGCTGAGTTTGAACACCTTTTATTCTATATGGTTTGTTCATCTGATTTGTTTCTTGAAAATATGCTTGTTACTGTTGCAGATTGCTATAACGGGTAAAAGCTTCTGCAAGGCTTCTGCAATCGCAACAGATTTGATCATTAGTAACATTCTTCGGATAGGGAAGGTGAACGTGATTGGAGACATCATCCTATTCCTTGGAAAATTATGTGTTAGCCTCTCAACAGCCCTTTTCGCTTTCCTTATGTTGGATACCCACAAATACAAATCTGGCCACAACAAGATCACTTCTCCACTGTTTCCTGTGTTGGTATGTTTATGATCTAAGATAGTGCGTTTTGCGACTATTTTTCATTATCTGATGAAACTACTGAAATGAAAATTGGCTAGAGCAGGAAAGTGGATAAACAAACCTCTTTCACCGACGAAGCTTTCCTTGTATTATTCGCATAGTCTATGTTGAATGACATGAACCAGAGCACTCTGGTCGGGTAGAGTATGTTCCGTCATTAATCTGCTCTTATATGTTTGTGCAGGTTTGCTGGGCTCTCGGTTATGTGGTTGCCACTCTTTTCTTTGCTGTGGTGGAGATGTCAATCGATACCATCATTCTTTCATTCTGCCAGGATTCTGAAGAGCACCAAGGGACTGCCCAGTATGCTCCGCCACTTCTGATCGAAACTCTAAATGACCAAAACGAGATGCAGAGACTCACCCAAGGACCCCAGTCAAATAGCTCAGATGTATAATTTTACTTTCGCAATCTTTGCTTCTTGATGGAATCTGAGAATCTTTTTGTAAGGTGCTAAATCCTGCCTCCCAGTACTTATCCTAGTCCTTGAATTTTTGTGTTCTACCTGTATATATTCAAGTGTTAGGCGAAACCGAGAGGGAAAACGGGTGCCTTTATACAAGTTTAGAATATTTGTTGTTGCATTTGAGATATGTCACATCCCAACCCGGGGCGGATCACTTTCCGGGTCCGCTCCACCACCGTAGCACGATATTGTCCGCTTTGGGCTTACCATTCCCGATATTGTCCGCTTTGGGCTTACCATTCCCTTACGGTTTTGTTTTTGGGAACTCACGAGCAACTTCCCAGTGGGTCACCCATTATGGGATTGCTCTCGCGCGCTACTCGCTTAACTTCGGAGTTCCCATGGAACCCGAAGCCAGTGAGCTCCCAAAAGGCCTCATGCTAGGTAAGGATGAGAATATTTATTTAAGGATCACTTCTTTAGGCGATGTGGGATGTCACAAGATACATTTGAAAGAAATTATTGAAATTAGAGCAATTATGCAATACTACAAATCTCTTGTGAAATTATTGAAATTGTCTTGCATCCTTGCGAAGTTTTTCTTCCACCATTGCGAAGCTTTGTCCGATGCAAATCCGAGGACCTCGTCCGAGAGGGAAGTACATAAATTGTTCTTTGTTGCCTTCTAAACGCCTTCGAAAAACGTCTGCGGATTGAAGGTACATCACTTTGGCAATTACACTTCAGTAACTGTAGGGACCTCATATTCAGACAACGATCTCAACTTTTGAGGAAGAATTAAACGACCGCCAAACTTCTGCTTCAAGTAATGATGCCGGCAGGCAGTAGACGTCCACCAGGTATAATTACATCCCAAGCAAAGGAGTACAAATCTGCTGTGGGACTTGCATAAATGTAAGAATTTCTGGTGAGAAAAGCGGTGACTTCGAGCCCTGTAAAGATCGTATGCGTGCGGCAGCACTCGAATGAAAGTCTTTCCAATGTAGGATGAAACTGAGCGAGCCTTTTGGTTGGAATTGCAGAGCATGTCGAGCAGAATTTGAGACAGCAAAAAGCCATCCGAAACCAAGCCAGCATATGATTTCAAGGCAGGGAAGATCGTGATAATCTGAAAGTATCACATCGTTTTCAGCGGCACAGTGCCAAAATTCCTCCAGTCCATCAGTAGCGAAGCAGCTAAAGCCCCTACAGTATATACTAGTAAAGCCACAACGAACGCCTTCTTCTCCATGACCCGGGAACAATTGAATGGCAATGAACAGAATATGAGATGTGATCATAAGGTGGAGGAGGCGATGAAACAGGATAAGAGAAGCTATTAGAATGTGGTGGATAAAAGGAAAAGGCGGCAAAAACGAAGAACATGAGAAGCTTCGGCAATGAGTACCACAGCTTTAAAGAGGTGGTAGCAGAAGACAGGTGCTTTCTTCATGAACATTGGGAGAAAGAGTTATGCTCCGGACTGTGAAACCAAAGAGAAAAAGGACTTATGACTTGGTATTCATAGACAGCTAGAACAAAACCCAGGACTGTGAAACCAAAGCTGCATTCACGGGGGCAAAGAAATGGAAAATTGAGGAAATGATAAATGCACTTCAAAACAAGATTCTTATGCTCCGGATACTTTCGAACATGTAAGACGGACTGAAAATAACAGTTTCCAACAGCATCTTTGTGACCACTGAAGTAAGACAAAGGTAGCATCTATGGTTCCATATTGTAAATAGTAAATAAAAATTTATATTAGTGCCTAAGTGAATGAACTTTGCAGGAAGCAATCTGAGGGGTGAGGACGAGGGCCCTTGTCAGTGAAGCTACAGCCCTTGGCCATGCCCGGAGGGTTGCACTGAGGCAGAGACGAACACAAAGACCTTGCTACAGGAAGAAAGTTCTTAACCAATGAAGGTACAAGCTCCTTTACTCCATCTTTTTTATTACGGACAGTTTTGATGATTATTTAGAGGAACTTTTGTGTTGTCTAAAATTGCATCATATCTGCATATATAGGTTTTAGATCAGTTGGTTCAAATCTCTTTCCCGTTAAGAGTATATTAGAATACCGTTATATAAATGAGAGAAAAAAGTGAACAAAATTACCACTATTTAGAAAGGATGCAAAGAACTCTATGGAACGCTGCTGGTTCTGCAACTATTCTGCAGATTATTCTAAGCACTCTAAACTTCCGCTTCTTTCCTATCCATGTCTTTCACATTTTTCTTGCTAGTTTTCATTTTGTTTTCTTATCGAAAATCTCTAGAATGTGTGCAGAAACACAGTTGAACAACAATTGAGTACTAAGTTTTATTGTATCCTCGAGACATATTTGCATTAACCTATCACACACCGATTTCACTCTCGTGACAGAAGCACATATTGTTTGTTATCTTAAAGAAAAGAAAAATGGAAGTGCACACATGATAGCTTACAAGTTCAACACATTACAAACGGAAAGCAAGATAAAAATAAGAAAAGCTAAAACTTGATACATACTAGTAAAAACGAGAGAAGATTAAATTACCCTTCAGTAGCAGTAGGGACCTTCTCATATTCACCCAACTCTATCAACTTTTGGGGGAGAATGCAACGGCCCCCAAACTTCTGCTGCAAGAAAATGACACCAGCAAACACTAAACCCCCAAAAGGAATTATGACATCACAAGCAGTGGAGTAAAAATCTGTTGCAGGGCTTGCATACAGGTACGACTCATTAAATTGGTGATGAGCAAAGTTGCGAGCCCTGTAAAGATCGTATGCATGTGGCAGCGCTCGAACAAAAGTTGTTCCTACATAGAACGAAATGGTTAGAGCATTTTCCTTTGATTTGCAGAACATGTTGAGCACAATTTGAGGCAGCAAAAAGCCGTCCAAAACCAAACCAGCATAAGATTTGAAGGCAATGCTAAAAATTGAGTGCTCCGCATAATAGCTCTTCTTCCAAATATGTTCATGCAGAAGCAAAGCTGTGAAAGCCCCTGCAACGTATAGTAGTAAGGCCACAAAGAGTGTCTTTTTCTCCATGAGCCAGAGCTTGTTGCGATTTCCATTTTTTGATCTTGCTGACCAAGTTAGCTGCAGAAGACGGATTTGCAGCAAGAACGCTACCATTGTTATCACCCTCACAATTACCTCATTAACTTCAAGCCATCCTCCGGTTCCAAGGAACACATTTTGGCGGTTGGTGCTACTCATGAATATGGCTTCGAAGTTTAGCATAAGTGGTATCATGTAGCCAAGACTTAGAATTAGTAGCATGAAAATGGAAATGGAGGGAAGAACATCTGGATACTTTTTCACATGGAAGAGTTGTCGTGCCACAAAGAAGCACGCCAGCGTGGTGGATATAAGAACCAATATGATCTCCACATCCATCCTCCAAATGGACCGCCTTTCTTTGAAGAGGGTGAAGGAAGCTGAGGTTAAAACCCAAGTTTCAAAATGAAGAGGGTCTGACGTTTCTCGTGTGCTTTTTATGCTGCCCTTGATGAATCCCGAATTGTTGGTTGGATATGTTGGAGGGAACAGAAAATTGACAGCAATTTCGCAATCTACAGAATCATTTGTTGGCTGCTGACCCTTTGAGACCAGTTTTCTGCAGCCTATCATGCACAGGCTGCCTTCGGTTTCATCATAGATACCTTCGGCAAAGATCTGCATTTCATTTAAAACTGATGTATTTCCAAACTTTGCATCAGATAGCCGGTGGATGCTTATTTTGTAGCTAATATTGTACGGATCGCTGTGGTTGAAGCTGTATCTCACAGGAGAGCTGTCAGGAGCTACAGATTCAGATTCAGATTCAGTGCTTGCCGTCGAATTCACATCTTGCATCGAATACCAATACGCCTGATAAAATTGATTGCCAACAGAAATCGGGACAGAATTACCCCACGCAGCTTGTCGTTTAGAATTCTTAGCTGACATATCAAAACTCATGTCATAAGAAAACGGACTTGGGTATACGTTGGTCTTGTGATGAGCAGTCTTCTTTTTTGGGCACAAATTGCTTACTTGTTTGGTTTTGGTGTACTCATACTTCACACCAGGAATCAGAACCCTTCCAATGTCATCCTGAGGACTTTCGAACATGATCTTCTCAAAGTAACCCGACTCTGTCACACTTTTGTTGCTCCAAATCTCCCCTGCCATGCTACTTGTCTTTCCGATTGTCCATACTGCAGGAAACCTCAAGGTAATTCTTGTTGAACAATCACCAACACGAGTATTGTTCCAAGAACCTGCTGCATCCAAGAATCGGCACGCAACACAAGACAGCTGATTTTTCTCTGCATCCCATGAGCCTTCTCCAGTCAAAGTTGTATTGGGATCGAATGGCCTTCGATACCAGACGTTGCTGCTGTCTACAAATTCCACCAGAAATCTCAACCTTTTCGCATCTTTCAGACACTCGATAGGCTTCAACGAAACAACACGAGCCAAACCAGATGCGATCAAAGGAGTGCAGTTCTTGGCAGGAGAGCACCGGCTTGAGTATTTGAGATCAAATGCATGATTTCGCACTTCTCTTGAGAGTACAGAACAAAATCTCTTTATATTCAAGGAACTTGTGGGATTGGAATTATCACTTCCACCAGAAGTACTTCTGTTTTCAGAACTATTTGAAATCAGAGTGTACTGGTAGTTCATACCAGGAAGCATCAAAATAGAGATAGGTTCAAAATAATCTGGATCATTCTTGGAACTGATCATGTTCCCCAAAGTTCCGCGAATCAAACTCGTGACACTAGTGGAATTCATGAAGTTGTAGAGCTTAAAAATAGGATGAATGTTGAGCGAATAACTTCGTCCTTTTGAGTTACCATAACCGGAACCAACCATACAAATCTTCCCGGAAGATTGTAACCAGAACCCACCAAGTTTAAAACGTATTGATCTTCTTGGACGAGGAACTGATCCAGATGAGAAACTGTTCCTTGTGGTGGAAGAATTCCCCACAAAGTAATATGTACCCGGAAATAGTAAAGTCCCTTGAATCTTGATCAAGCCTGGAACATCAGTTTCTCTAGTCTTCAAGATAAAGAATTGAACAGATTTTTCACTATGATTATACGATGAGATAGGACTTAGAATGCCACTGCCACCGCCACCGGTGTAGTAACCTGTGAGGAGGTGTGCGTAGGGCGGTCCTAGCGCAAAACCTTTCGGGAAAGATTGGGGAACAAATGAAGCACAGTGATCAGCGTAAGCGGTTTGGTGATCGTATTTAGAGGAAGCTGCAGAAGAGGTGGTGAAGAAAAGAAAGACGAACATAAGAAGATTCGGTAAAAAGATGATCATGGAGATAGCCATGGATTCTTTGGTCATGGACTAGATAAGTGGATTTCGAGAAAGATGATCAAGGAGACGATATTTTTATGCAGTACTAGTAGTACCAGGTCAACCATTAGCATTGGGATAGTCCTCTAGCGGTCCTACTGCTATGTAAGGAAGGACACTGTGAGGCCTGCAATCTGCATTGGAGTTGGCTTCAGTTGAATGTCCCATTTTCTTATTGAACAGTACAAATACTTTGACAGTTAAGTCGAAAAAATAAACAATATAATCAATTTTTAATGGAAAAAAATTTGGAATTAGAAGAAATAAAAGATAATTATTGATGCTGTAAACTTGACAATTTCCACCCTTGCACACCTCCACTTGGTGTATAATATTCAAAAGTTGAATTGCAAACTTCAGATATATTGTTTTATGATATTTCCTATGAAGCTAACTTTGTCGCAGACGCGTTTGCTAGTGTGGGTCAGTTGTTTTTTTAGTATGGTTTGGTGAGAAACTTTTCCTACTGAGGCGAGACAACAAAGTGATGAAGAAATGAGTAACAAAAAGTTAGATAAGACTGCATAAAAATACATTTACATATGACCATTACGGGGCATATGAAAAGAACTTACAAATGACTATTTGGAAGATGTCATTTACAAATTTCTTTTACATATTTTCATAATGCTCATGTGGTGCATTGCTAATTCCTCTTATTTAATTTTTTGTGATCTATTTAATTCACCATTAATTATCTCAAAACGGCTTTGGAATTTGAAATTTCTTCATCTAAACGTACCCTTAACGTTCCGACTCATTTCCTCCTCATGCAATTGGTTGTAAACATACTAGTAGGCGAAAAAATTGTCATAAAGAAAAATAAATAAAAATTATGACCATAACAAAGTTACTACATCATCAATTTGACAAAGTATTAGACCGTCAAGAAGATGAAAGACATCAAGATAAAAACAAAAATGAAAAACAGATTAAAGATAGAGATTGATGCGATTCCAAAAATCCAAGATACAATTTGCAAAAGTTAAAACCCTACGGCCCATTTTAAAAAGATAATTTTAACGAAAAGTTTTCGGTACTATTCACTTTAACGAAAAATCACATTTTTACACTAAAAAGTCAATCCTGGTACTATTCACTTTACCCTTTATTTTGTGCTTATAGTTAAAACTCAAAGTTTTGAAACTTTTTTCATTAGTTTTCCTTTTTAAAAATTGCCTAACATTCAAAATTTATTCCAAGCATTACAACTGAGGTGTTCGACAAAATCGAAAAAAGAAATAAAGAAATAAAAAGCAAAACCATACAACTTTTCTTTCTTTTCTGAACTCCTCCTACATGCTTAAAAATCCAAAACAAAGAACATGTCCAATCCTCTCTACAGTCTGCATTCACTGTAACAGAAACCTCCACCGATAACGGAGGGCTACACCTGGTCACTTTGCTCATTACCCTTCAGTTTCAGCGACCGTCGGAACCTTCTCATATGCAACAAAATCTCTCAACTTTGGAGGAAGAACGCAAAGACCCCCAAACTTCTGCTGCAAGGAAATGATGCCGGCAAACAGCAGACCTCCGAACGGAATAAGGACATCCCAAGCAGTGGAGTAAAAGTCTACAGCAGAACCTGCATAAATGTGGGAATGATTCCATTGGCGAAGAGCAGAGTTGTGAGCCCTGAGCAGATCATATGCATGTGGCAGACCTCGAACAAAAGTTGTTCCGATGTAGAACCAAACAGACAGAGCCTTTTCCTTCGATTCACAGAACATGTTGAGCAGTATCTGAGGTAGCAGAAAACCATCCATCACTAAACCGGCATAAGACTTCAAGGCAGTACCCAAAATTGAATGGTCCGGATAGGAAGTTGCGGCGCTAATTTTGTGGCTTTTGGTCCAATTCTGTCTATGAAGAAGGAAAGCAGCTAAAGCCCCTGCAGCATATACAGGTAAAACCACAAAGAGAGATTTCCTTTCCTTGAGCCAGAGCTCCTTTCGGGTTCCATTTTGTGATCTTTCTGCCAATGTTAGCTGCAGAAGACGGATTTGCAACAAAAAAGCAACCATTGTTACCACTCTTACAATTTCCTCGTTAGCTTCAAGCCATCCACCGCCTCCAAGGAGCACATGTTGAACGTTGGTGTTATTCGCGAACATGGCTTTCAAGTTTAGCATAAGAGGTATCATGTAGCCCAGACTTAGAATTAGTAGCATGAAAGTGGAAATGGAGGGAAGCACATCGGGATGTTTTTTCACATGGAAGAGTTGTAATGCCACAAATACACATGCAAGTGTGGTGGATATCAGAACCAAGGTAATCTCCGCATCCATCCTCCAAATGGATCGCTCTGCTACAACTACAGTAATAGAATCTGAAGACAAACCCCAACTTCCGAAATGAAGAGGATCGGACTCTTTCCGTGTGCTTTCAATGCTGCCCTTGATAACATCTGCATTCTTTTTGTTTGTTGGAGGGAACTGAAATTTGACAAGAATCTCACAATCTACAGAATCATCTGCTTCTTGTTGACTGTCTGGGCCCAGATTTCGGCATCCTACCATACACAGGGATCCATCAGTAGGATCGTAGATCCCTTCAGCATAAATTATCACTTCACTTGAATTTGAAGATCTTTTCAGTTTAGAAATTACATTTCCCAACGGATTGAAATTGATGCTTATTTGGTAGCTGATATTGACAGGGATGTCGTTGTAGCTGTAGCTCACAGGAGGTACAAAGCGTTCCCTGCTTGCACCATTTAAATATCCATAACGATGGTAAAACCTGTTTCCGATGGAGACAGGAGCAGCACTGCCCCATGCAACCTCCCCTTCGTATTTGACTTGCATGCCAAATCGCATGTCATAAGAAAGCGGTTTTGGATATTTGTAGGTCTTGCGATGAGCAGCCTTCTTTCTCGGGCACATCTTGGTTACTTTGTCAAGTTTAGTATACTCATATTTCAAGCCTGGAGGTAGAAACCTTCCAATATAATTCTGAGGACTTTCAAATGCGATGCTTTCAAAGTAACCCAACTCTGTCGCATTTTTGTTGCTCCAAATATGGCCCACAGTGCTACTTGTCTTTCCGATCGTCCATATTGCAGGAAACCTCAAGCTCAATCTTGTTGAACAATCATCCACATGAGTACTATTAGTGATAGAATCTGTTGCATTCAAGATTCGACAAGCAACAACACATAGCTGATTGTTCTTTGCATCCCATGACGCTTCCCCAACCAATGTTGTATTGGGATAAAAGGGCCTCCGGTACCAGGGATTGCTACTGTCTCCAAATTCGACTTGAACTCTCATCCTTTTTGTGTTCTCCGAACACTCAATAGCCTTCAACGACACAATGTGAGGTAAATCAGAAGCAGCAACCGGAGAGCAGTTCTTTGCAGAAAGGCAATGACTTGAGTATTTGAGCTCAAACTCATGTCTTCTTACTCTTGAAAGTACTGAACAAACTGGCTCTATCGGCAAAGAACTCAGGTGAATATTTCTTCCACCAGAACAACTGTTATCAGATTTATTTGACACCAAAGAGTACTCATAATTTATACGAGGAATTATCAAAATTGAGACTGGTTCAAAATACCGTGGATTGCTCTTAAATTTCATCGAGCTCTCGAAGGTTCCACTAATCAAACTAGTAACATTAGTGGAATTCATGACATTATAAAGCTTAAGAACAGCAGGATAATAAAGCCAACGACCATGTCCCAAGTAATTAGAACTTGATCCAACCATGCAAATCTTCCCAGAAGATTCTGACCAGAATCCACTTAGTTTAAAACTTACCGAACTTGGTCGATGACTTTTTGAGACATTTCCCACATAGTAAGACACACTGCTTCTTGGAAATAGAAGACTTCCTTCAATCGTGAACAAGCCTGGTACATAAGTGGTTTGAACACTCCAGAAGTTGAACTGAATTGAATCTTCGGGCTCGTGAAAAGGCAGAAATGATGATTTTTGACCGAGAATTCCACTTCCACCAGTGTAGTAACCTGTATGGCGGTTGAGGATTTGAGAACCTACATATATTCTTGGTTTTGACCAGCGAACAATTGAATCACAGTGATCAGTATAAGAGCTTTGATCATAAGGTGGAGAAGCCGATGAAACTGGATAAGAGAAGTGATTAGAAGGTGGTGGATAAGACGATGAAATGGAGGGAAAAGAAAGGGCGGCAAAAACAAAGAAGAACATGAGAAGCTTTGGCAATGAGTACCACATCTTCAAAGAGGTGGTAGCAGAAGACAGGTGTTTCTTCTTCATGATCATTGGGAGAAAGATGAACAAGAAGAAGAACGAAAAGAAATTCAATGTGAAAGTGCTGGAATGTTTCGATTGTTTTATGCACTTTCCATAGTCTGTATTCTACTGTCAAATACGGATTATATATCAAATTCGTTGTCGTGACAATTTCAAAGAGAGAAAGGAGCTGATTACTTTGTTTTAACAGACAACCAGAACAAACCAAACCTAGGACTGTGAAATCAAAGCTACATTTTGCTTTTGTGAATACCTAAGAGGACAAAAAGGACAAAGAAGTTGAAAATTGAGGAAATGATAAATGCACGCCAAAACAAGATTCTTATGCTCCGAATAGTTTCGACCATGAAATGAAAGACGATATGGAACTAGTTTTGGTGTGCAAATAACAGTTTCCGACATCTACACTTATGGGCTTAGGGGTTAGAACCATATTTTGGCCTGGTGGGCCCTAACATGATTCTCTTAAGGCTTTTCCTCAACTGGGTTATGTGCTTTTCTCTTTGAAATAGATAAAAAAACAATGCATGCACTCAAGGTTTTGTTCGGAGTCTTTTTTGAGTTTCAGAACTTTCCCCTGGCTTTCTAATTATTTAACTGGATTATTGCTTACCAATTTCCTTTGAGATTTGTGCGTGTGTATTTGTTAATGCTCTGTTTCTTAGTTTGTTCAGGAGAAATTTTTTATTGTGACCGGAACACGGGTACACCACGTGTTTTTATATAAATGGTGGAAAATTTTATTTTTTAAGTTATTAACATTTTAACACACATATCCTATCATTTGTATAATAACACGTATTATACCACTCCGTATACTAGTCACATTGAAAAATTTTACAGGAAATGGAAATGCTCTCTGCATCTTCTTGGCAACCACGTATGCTCTCTCTCTCTCTCAAATTCTTTCATTTGGGGCCTAAAGGTGATGCTTTTTTGCCAAAAATATCATTTTGTTTATGATGCACATTCTGCATAGTTCAAAAAGCAATCTCTCTCTCTCTCTCTCTCTCTCTCTCTCTCTCTCTCTTTGTGGCTAAAATCATGACTTTTGTTTCATAAATTTGTTTTTGTTACATGGGGTTATGTTTATCTTTCAGATAATCAAAAAGCTTGAATCTTTACTAGGTTTCTTTAAATTTCTTTGAATTCTACTTAGTAATTTGGTTTAGAAATGTGCAGAATTACATTTAAGAGGATCATAAGGAAGAGAAGCACAGATCAGTTCACTGCTCTCTCGCTCTCTCGCTCTCTCTCTCTCTCTCTCCCCTCTCTGTTGTGTATAGCCTAATCAGAACTGTGTGTTCTCTTTCTTAATGAGGCTTTTGTTTTGAGTTTTATATATCTTAGTTTCAAACAACCGTATATGGTTTCATTCATATGCTTTTGTTTCAATGTTTTCTCTTTTACATACGCTATCATTTTGACTTCATTTTTTGGTATATTATTTTGTTTGGGTGAGAAGTTGGACGTCGTCTTCATTTGAAAACAACAAATCCTCTTTTCCATGGTGATCAGCGCAAAGAGAATCAACATACTTGAACGTAACCTTTTGAGTTTTATGTAATTACTGAGACAATGGTCATATTAGTTGTCTTTGAAATCCGCCCCTTTGATTGTATACGTTCTTATAGCATGCATATCCATATATAGCAAGCAAAGTTTCACTTTATTAGTTCTTAGGTATTAGACCGTTTTTTTAGTTACTTTCAGTGGAAATTATTCATGCATGTTATGGATAATGGTTTCAAAACCACAGCAAAGAGCGGGCAAATTTTCTAGTGTAACCTAAATTACAAGATCTTCGTGACAACTGAAGTATGACAAAGGTAGCAACTATGGTTTAGGCTAGCTTACTACAACAATCTGCCCACCTGCCTCCTTGCGCCCAAGTTTGAATTGTGCTCTCCAGATATTGGGTTTGTACAAGCGGAAATGGGAGAGGAAAATCGAACTTAGGACATTGGGTACTAGTGTGAATGCTATTTCTGAGTTCCATTTTCTAATCTTTCTGACCAGGTTAGCTGCAGAAGATGAATTTGCAGCAAGAAAGCTACCATTGTTATTACTCTTACAATAACCTCGTTAACTTCAAGCCATCCATCGATTCCAAGGAACACATGTTGGCGGCTGGTGGTGTTCGTGAACAGGTATCATGTATCCGGAAGTTAGAATTAGTACCATGAAAATGGAAATGGAGGGCAGGAGTGGCGGACCAAGATTCTCAAATCGGGTGGTTCTTGGAGGTCGTATGAATTTATAATGAATTTTGAAAAGAAATAAGGTGACAAACATATGGTATAAAAGGTACTAGGTGAATAATACATTCTTATT